>NC_025704.1:28555907-28569253 GCF_000633955.1 Camelina sativa | reverse complement strand
ACGTTGCACAATTCGCATGAACAGTGGCTTGTGCATGCGAAACCGTCACCGGAATAAATATTCTGGATATGTGGGAGTGTCACAAAAATAATCATTCCAAAGATTATTGTGGCCTTCTTCCCGGTTTCGCTCGATAAATATCCTTTCTTGTGGCTGGTTTGGTTCGGGGATATTTTGGGAGACATCATAAATATTTTCTAAATAAGCATCAAAATGATCACTATCATCTGCTTGGTAGTGATAGTGATCATCATCTCCATGGTAATGATAATGGTTTGAAGATGATCCCATTTCAAGAGAAAGGAAAAGAAATGAAGAAATGACTTTGTATTAAAGAGAGAAGAAGAGAATGGAAGTTAAAGGAAGAGAGCGAGAGTATTTTGTTGCTTTGATCTTATTTGATGAAATGAGTTGCTACTTTGGTTATGAAGAAAGGAAGATAAAGAAATGACTTGTGTTGTTGGTTTGGTCGTGTTTGGTGTGAGTTATCATATATATAGTGGAGTTCCAGTTTGTAACCCGTGAGAGACCAAAACAAAAGAACATACATGATTACACCAACAACAAGTACCCGTGACAGAGACCAACACGTCCGTAGTCAAAATACATGTAATACCCGTGAGAGACCAAAACAAAACAACATACATGATAAGAAAACAACAAGTACCCGTGTAAATCATTACACCAACATGAACAAAATACATGTGAAAATGATGATTACACCTACAACCAGCAAATCAGTAAATTTTCTTAACTTATTTTCCTTACATATCTCATTAACTACATTCTCCAACCTTACCAGNATAATGATCATCATCTCCATGGTAATGATAATGGTTTGAAGATGATCCCATTTCAAGAGAAAGGAAAAGAAATGAAGAAATGACTTGTATTAAAGAGAGAAGAAGAGAATGGAAGTTAAAGGAAGAGAGCGAGAGTATTTTGTTGCTTTGATCTTGTTTGATGAAATGACTTGTGTTGTTGGTTTGGTCGTGTTTGGTGTGAGTTATCATATATATAGTGGAGTTCCAGTTTGTAACCCGTGAGAGACCAAAACAAAACAACAAATACCCGTGAAAGACCAAAACAAAACAACATACATGATTACACCAACAACAAGTACCCGTGATAGAACATAGTCAAAATACATGTAATACCCGTGAGAGACCAAAACAAAACAACATACATGATAAGAAAACAACAAGTACCCGTGTAAATCATTACACCAACATGAACAAAATACATGTGAAAATGATGATTACACCTACAACCAGCAAATCAGTAAATTTTCTTAACTTATTTTCCTTACATATCTCATTAACTACATTCTCCAACCTTACCAGACTCTGCTTCATCCATACGAATCAATGCATCTAGCTCTCTATCCGCAGTGTCCTCTGAGTACTTATCAGCCAGATCAGATGAAGAAGGCTGGGAATAGCTATAGTCGTGGCCCATGTCTTACGTAACCTGAAGATAAACAAGAAGAAGCAGATTAGACTTAGTACAACAATACACAATCTGATTAAGTTAGTTTATACAATAGCCGAGTTACTAGAAATTACAATANTGATAAGAAAACAACAAGTACCCGTGTAAATCATTACACCAACATGAACAAAATACATGTGAAAATGATGATTACACCTACAACCAGCAAATCAGTAAATTTTCTTAACTTATTTTCCTTACGTATCTCATTAACTACATTCTCCAACCTTACCAGCTTCTGTTCAGTTGCGTTACTCTCATCATTGAACAAGGTTAAGTAATCTACCTTCTCAGCCATCACTTCAAATCGTCTATCACTGTCCCTCAACTCCTCCATTACAGCCACATCCCACCACTTGTGAATATGCATCTCACCATCATCGACATTTGGACATGTGAAGAACCTGCAATAAATAAGGACTTAGTACGTATACGAAACTTACACTTATACTTTATTTAAACTTATACTTCATCACATACCTTCTGTTGTAGCAGTTGGATAGAAAAGGCTTCGCACCGCAATAACATTCCTTCGGGAATCCATGCTCCACCTCTGGCTGAGGTGGGTATTGCCTCGACTCTGCTTCATCCATATGAATCAAAGCATCTAGCTCTCTATCCGCAGTGTCCTCTGAGTACTTATCAGCCAGATCAGATGAAGAAGGCTGGGAATAGCTATAGTCGTGGCCCATGTCTTACGTAACCTGAAGATAAACAAGAAGAAGCAGATTAGACTTAGTACAACAATACACAATCTGATTAAGTTAGTTTATACAATAGCCGAGTTACTAGAAATTACAATAGCCGAGTACTAAAATAGACTTATATTAATTTAGATTGAAACAAGAAATACACAACTGAGCAAGAAATACTTAAACAGGAAATACAAATCAAACAACCAGGGAATACAAATCAAATACATAAGCCGAGTACTAAGCAAGAAAAACAAACAACAAACACATTCTATAATATCAGAAATACTGGGACACTATCTTGTTCATGATGATTTCTTCACTCGCACTCAAGGGTTCTTTTTTGGCTAGGAGAGTGTCTAGGATGGCCAGCTTCTGTAGTTTCTCCTTTTCAGCCAATTCCTCTTTCTTGACATCCCACATGCTCTTATACTCAGCAAGAGTCTTCACGTTTGTGGACTGAGCATTGTTCCTCTTCGCCTTGGCAGCCTTGATCCCTTCTGGCCGTTTCTCATGATCATCAACATTGGAGCTTGATGATTGTGACCCTTCAGCAGCTTGTTTCCTCTTTGTTGCAGGCTGAGATGGGAGCGTGTTAATAGTGTTCAGGGATAGAAATTTCTGCTCAAACCTTAACCGAAACCAACAATGTTCAAGATTAAATCTCTTCTTATGGTCAGCGAAGTAGATATCATGTGCATTGATCATGATATCATTTTCAGAATGACCAGAGCTGTTCTGTCTCTCAGCAGCTGCGAATGCCGCACAGAACTTGTTAGTTTGGTCATTTATCTTGTGCCAACGCTGCTTGCAATGTGTCACCAGCATCTGTTCACCACCATTTCTAGCATGAGGAGTGTCAGCATAGTATTTTTGAATCCTTTGCCAGAAGCTTCCTCCCTTTTGTTGATTTGCAACGATGGCATCTTTTGAAGTGTTGAGCCATGCGGAGATCAAGACTTCATCATCAGCAGGTGTCCATGTCTTTCTCTCCTTGCGCTCCAATGGTGTTTCTTGTGAGCTGTGAGGAGAAGGTTGGGAGCTGTGAGGAGAAGGTTGGGAGCTTTGAGGAGAGGGTTGGGAGCTGTAAGGAGAAGGTTGGGAGCTCTGTCCAGAAGGTGGATAACTTTCCCAACGAAAGTTTTCATTTAACCCACCTTCTTCTTGACTGTTAAGCAAGTTTAAGTAAGAAGAAGACTGAAAGAAGGGATTCGTAGAATCCATAAGAAGAAACGAATAAGGAAGAGAAGAGAAAAGAAGAGAAGAGAAGCGGGTATAGAAGAGAAGGAATGCGAAGAGAAGAGAAGAGAAGAGAAGTGAGTATAGAAGAGAAGTGATAAGCGAATGACAAGTGAGAAAGGGTTACTAAATGAAAGAGATTTATGGGTTAAAAGCTAACTTGCAATAAGTAGCAAAACTTAAAGACCAAACAACCAATGTCTAATCACAATTTATGACAAGTACACATTACAACTAACAAAATTAAACAAGAAACTATGAACAAACCACACCAAAATTAAATACAACCAACTACACAACAATCACAATTTATTAGAAGTACACATTACAACTACCAATTGAGAAACCTAAAATACTTTGTGAATTAAGAAAAAAAAAACAAAAGTTTAACCAAACTCAATGTTAAAAAAAAAACTATGAACAAACCATACGAATGACACAAAGATGTTGATCCTTTAACAATTAAGACAAAAATACAAAAGTTTAACCAAACTCAATGTTAAAAAAAAAGACCGAGACACAAGATGTTGATCCTTGAACAATTAAGACAAAAATACCAAAGTTTAACCAAACTCAATGTTAAAAAAAAAGAAAGACCGAGACACAGACACAACTCGATCTTCACACAGACACAAACGACACAGACACAACTCGATCTTCACACAGACACAGACACAGACACAACTCGATCTTCACACAGAGACTAAACGATCCAACAAACACATGAAAAAACAGAACGAGACCAAAGCAACAAAACCTAAATCATTAACCCTAATTCAATAACCCTAAAATAACTCTAATTCAATAACCCTAATTCAATAACCCTAATTCGAAAACCCTAATTCGAAAACCCTAATTCGATAATCCCAATTCTCTAACCCTAATTCGATAATCAGCGCCTATCAAGGTTAAATCGAATATTGGGGGAAGAAGACAAACCTTAATTAGCACGATTCACCCGCCGGACAAGCATCGGGTGACAGAGAAAGATCGCTTCGGGAGAGAAGATCGAACCGCCGGACAAGCTTCGGGACAGAAGACCGGACCGGCTTCGGATGCGATAGAAGATCGGCTTCGTTAATATGGGGATGGAATTCCGGTGACAAGAACGGAACGGCTTCGTCAAATCGTCGAGGATGTATCGTCTTCGTCGTCGCCGTCGAGAGAGAAGAAAGAACTCGAGAAAGTTTTGTCTCGCAAATGAGTTTTTTTTTTAACCCTAGATAAGAAGACAACCAATCAGACGACACCACGTGGCGAAGAAGACGGACGAAAAACGTCCCCAAATAAGAACCGTTTTTTCGAAATTGGGCTTTTAACAATTAAATTTAAATCCAATAAATACGGGGGACGGGCCGAGTATACTCCTTTGCCCATGGTCTTACGTGCCCAATTATATAGCTCGTTCTTCTATTTTTGTTTGTCTACTAACTAATTTGTAATTAAATTAAAAATCTACCGTAATAATAATCTTCGCCCATGACCAAATTTAGTAATGGGAGGCTTCGTGGCCACATTTAATTATCACTTTATGAAAATTCCCCAAAACAAGTAAACATGATTAGTTACTGAAAATAGTTTTATCTTTACAAATTATGTAGTTATCAAAGTCTAGTTACTAGAGAATAAATAGAGTGTAATAGGCTTTATAATAGCTTCACGAACAAAGGCTAATGTAATGGCTAACCTTTAAATGCATTCGAATAATTTTAATGATTCTATTTTTGAGCGCATATAATCAAATTTTCAACGGTTGCCCAAACAAAAAAAAAATAATCAAAATTTCAACGACCCCTACATAATACAGTAATTTAATATATAAAATAATGTTAATTGCATTCTAAATTCCCTAAACATATAGTTTTTATTTCGTTCCTGCTTACGGGTTGACGAATTTGTTTCATTTTAAATAATATTTATCATACTGATGATTCATATGAAACAGTACGAATTTATTAAAATTTTACAACAGAATTCTCTAACATACTTTTTTAAAAAAATAGCATTGGATATATAATTTTGACCTAGATATTGATTAAGATTGTGTTATAGTTGATACATTTTATCCTTGTATAGTAATTATTTTGGAATCTGTAAAGATAACTAAAATGTAATTAAGCTGGTAAATATTTTGATGTAGGGTTCCTACAAAAATAGTAATAATCAACTAAAAGTAGAAAGATTCAGTGCCTAATGACATTTTTATGTGGTAGTCATTAAAATATAAAAACTCTATTATTAAATTCCACATCTACCCTTCTCTTTGCTTCTTCCTCCTTCCATTAAAAACTCTCTTTCAAACAAAAACAAAAAAGAACTCAAAAACAACATCATCAATGGCGAATTCAGATTCCTACTCCTCCTCCTCCTCTACACAACCACCAGCACCAGTACTAGTACCTAACGAAGAAGAAGACAACAACGAGAGAATAATCTCAACTCACCATCACCAGACCATGCCTTCCGAGTTAACTCAAGACGAGTTCGCCGTACTCTCCAACTCAATCGCCGAGTTCCACACGTACCAACTCGGCCGAGGTCGCTGCTCCTCCCTCTTAGCTCAGCGGATCAACGCGCCTCCCGAAACAGTCTGGTCCGTGGTGAGAAGGTTCGACCGGCCTCAGATTTACAAACACTTCATCAAAAGCTGCCACGTAGACGAAGGCTTCGAGATGCGAGTGGGATCCACGCGCGACGTGAACGTGATCAGCGGTCTACCTGCGAACACGTCGAGGGAGAGGTTAGATCTGCTGGACGACGATCGGAGAGTGACTGGGTTTAGTATCACCGGAGGTGAGCATAGGCTGAGGAACTACAAATCGGTGACGACGGTTCATAGATTCGAGAAAGAGAGAGAACGGATCTGGACCGTTGTTTTGGAATCGTACGTCGTGGATGTGCCGGAAGGTAACTCGGAGGAAGACACACGTTTGTTTGCTGATACGGTGATTAGATTGAATCTTCAGAAACTTGCTTCCATTACTGAAGCTATGAATCGTAACAACAACAACAACAACAACAACTCCGGTGACGGAACAAACTCTTCTTCTTCATTTCAGGTGAGGTGATGATGAGATTTGGGGGGGGAACAAAACAAAACAAAAATTGGGGGATTTTTAATTTTATTTTCGTTTTTGTTTGTGGTGATCAATTGTAATTTGATTATTGTTTTCATGTTTTTTGTTTTTAACATCATCAAGTCTCTCCTGGATTATTGGAAATTGAAATGTTCGATATATAAGTTACTAATTCTATAATGAAACTAGGAAGGGTGCCTTACTAATTATAGTAGTTCGTTAGGTTCTAAATTAAACAAGATGTGTTTTATTTTTTTTAAAAATTGTAACAAGATAAAATTACGTAAGTTTGTCTTTTTAAGTTAGGTTTTTTTTTTCTTTCTCTTTTTTGGTTATATTCGGTTTATTTTATTTTATAGATTAGGTTAGGTTAAAACTCCATACCAATATTATTAAGGCTCATCTGCTTGGATCTCTCATAGTACTGTATCTTCTGGTAATGTTTTCATAACGTATTTTTGTTCAATTGGTTCACCATCATTGGCTTCTAGTAAATAAGTTTTGTTATAAAAAACGGTATAAGCTGAATATCTGTAAAAACAGCAATAGTAAGAGTCAATATTGGTAAATGGTAATAATATAGAACAGTATAAATTTTTGTAATAGATAGAAAAAAATGGTAAACGATAGTATTAGATTATGAGTAACGTTTCCAATATCGTTTTTGTGATTGATCAGTTTTTAAGCGGTATTTCCATATCACAAGGATACAGAGTTACTAATCAAAGTCAAAATATAAAATGACAAAATTATTTCGTGACAAAAATCATCTGCTCCGTAGGTTCATTTTATTCTTTTTAATTCTACAGCTCTTTTATTTTGTTTTTTCATTTTTTGGTTACGTACAGTAGTAAGCAAAAAAAAAATAGTATTTTCATATTTTGTGCTAAATATCGCTCTCAAAAAAGGCTTTGAAAGACGAAAAAGCCCAGCACTGATACTACAAATTGGACTCTCTTATTTTGCAGTTTCTATTTTAAGGGAAAGGAAGCTTAAACATTTTGAAAATACTAGTTAAGCCTAATAGTGTAATTTATTTTGTATATCTTTTGATATAGTGAGATAGTGTAAATCATATACCAATCAAAATCTATTACTGGATTCACTTTTTTTTTTACTCATCTGTTCGTTCTTTGTATTTTCTTTCCCGGGATTATTAGAGAATCTAGAGTGGGACGATCCTACAACCATCATGAGACAACAACACTTCAAAGACTTTCGTTGCATAAAAATCTATTTCAAATATGGTTGGACGACGAGAAAGTATGGGATTTGGAGCCACTCCTTTTTTATTTTCTGCAAATTGTGGGAGCCACGTTCCATTTTGTAGTACACTAGTACTATTACTTCTTCTTCTTCTTTTTTAACAAGTGTTTTGTTTTGGGAAACTTATGCTTATTTATTACTGTTTTCATTTTTCTAATTTGGTTATCGCATGAAATTGTTTTTTTGTAGTAGTTAATTAATTAAATATTTTGTAATTATCTGTCTTAAACATCATTTAATGTACACACAAAATTTTTTACAGTAACATCATGTTACATGCAGATAAATTATTCGATGTAAATCAGAAACTAGTCCCAAATAAATATAGAGTGTGATATTGTCACTGTTTTTACACAGAAAATTATTTATTTATAAGAAACATTTAAATAAAAAGACATAAAATATACATTATCAAATATAATCGTTATAACATTTTGATAAAGTATAATGATTAGTTTTTTCTATAAAGTTGTTAATTGTTGTATTTAGTAATTGAGGCAACAGTAAAGGAACTGAAGATGCTTCTAGTTTTATTCCATTAGGGAAAGGGACAAATCTAGTGGGTACTACAAGTTGCCAACTTGGTTAACAACAACAACAATAAAAGTCAGAAAGTTAAATTTGGGTTTTATTGATTGGAGGATAAAAAATGAAACAAAAAAGGTAAAAAATCATCGGGTCCAGACTTTAATGATGGTGAACCAATTAGAAGATAGGATTTGTCAGCACCATGACCTTAATCATTAACATCAAACTTCTTTTTTTGGTTTCATTATGATGGAATGGGGTAACTAAAGTTTGAAAATCTATCTCTTATATCCCATTGAATTTTAAACTCTTTTTTTTTTTTGTCTCGATCTATCGTAAGGATAGTCAAAGTTTGTGATGTCTTTTATGATTGAGTATGATATATACATGTTGGATTCATTCCCTCAAGGCTTTACCTGTTATAATCTTAATATTTAGAATTTTGTATATTTTTTCGAGTTATCATGTCTCAGCCATATCGAATGTACCTGCCTCTTGACAAAACTATCGTTATGGGCTTATTATTATGCCCCCTAACAAAGTTAAGCAAGCTCGCTTGGTACATGTTATAAAGGTAGGTGCGTGCGTCTCTTAGTTCCAACGAATTCAAACAATGATATTTTCACACAATTTTCTAACAACAACATTTCATAGTTTGGATTTGTAATGAAACTAAATGATGTGACACCAAATTCTTGAAATCCAACTTCTACTGACAAAACTTGAAAAAGAAAAAAAAAGAAATCACGAAAATAGGTTAGACACTTAGACAAGATTTAGTAATTTACGATACATGAAATGGTTATTTGATATAAAAAAAAGATAATTTTATAATAATAACATAATTATAAGACATTTTATATAGTCATTTTGATATAGGTCTCTAGCTAGTACATATTACATTAGTGCTTACAACTTAGGAACACTTGATTGATGAAAGGATTATTAAATACACTTCTACTAATTAAGCTATTGATTTTTCCATAATGGACTAAGCAACGGAAAGAAAAAGCCCGGTGATGGTGGTGGCATCGATTCACTACCACCTAAAAACCGTGGCGAGAATGCAAAATTAGGTGAAAACAACGGAAACGGCGACCTTGGTGGAGGTGACAAAACAAACTGTGAAGCTGGAGATTGAAATGGTACTGGATTAGGACCGGTTTGATGTGAAGGAAATAATCCGGTTGATGGTTGAACCGGATTTTGGTTTTGTGGCTGAGACCGGTTTCCCCCAGGGCTTGATTCGATTAGGTAACGCATATAAGCCGAGATGGGCGATTCGGCTGGGTTACCCGAAAATTGGTTAACAGGCTGAACCGGTTCAGAAGCGATAGGAACAGATTGAACGGGAGGTTGAAGTGGAGGATGGTTGACTTGGGTCAACGGAGCAGGTCTAACTTTAACCAGCCGTGAATTTGGAGGTTTTGGTGGGTTCGCTTGCGGAGGAGGATTGACGGAAGAAGTTGAACCGAGTCCGGTTAACTGTTGAACGATTGATCTGAAATCGGTTTTGTTGATGTTGTAAACCAAAGCTTGAGGGTTTTGTTGTTGATTTTGCTGGTTTGATGCATCTTTACGAATGTTTTTTCCCATCTTGTTCACACCAAGATGATGTTGATGATGGTGATCATTATTATGATAATCATTAGCACGATTTCTCTGATCATCCATTAATAAAACCTGAAACAAACAAACAACAATAGAGCAGATCCAAATCTTGGAAAGAAACTATAGTAGAGAAGAAACCACAAAGACTTAAATCTCTCTAAACCAAGAAGCTCTCTTAAACAAGTAGAATTAAAATTGTTTTATAACCTTCTTAAGGAGAAAGAGAGCTTACGCGTTTTCTGAATTTGACTAGGAAAAAACGAGGATTGGAAAAGAAGGAACAAGAGAAGAAGAACAAAACAAGAGGCTTTTGACTTTTTTGTTGTTGTTGTTGTCTCTCTTTCTCTCTCAGTTTGAGTTGTTGTTAGTTATTTAAAACTAGTTTTTGATAACTAATCGATATTTTGCTAGTTGGTTCAACCAACAAGTGGACTAGATTAGCTGATTAGGATATTTAAACGTAAACAAGTTGAGAGGATTAGTGTTTATAGTATGATGACTAATTAAAGTTGTTTATTTAGGAGTCGTATTTTATACCATGTTTTTAGTACCATTTATACGTTAGTAACGTATTTATTTATTATCCATTCAGATGATAACACTTGTTGGATGTCTTACCGTCGAAGCAATTGTAAAAGTAGTGTTTATTGTTTTTTTTTTTTTTGGGTAGAAAGTAGTGTTTACTGTTTAGTGTCGTCTTATCGTTAAGAGCATACAACTAGGTATCCCTAGTAAACACAGCTGACAATATTGACCATGAACGGTTTTTTNCGACGACCATGAACGGTTTAGAGAATATAAACCACGAGCCTAGGACTAAATTAAAATTATTATTGTAGTAAAAATTAAAATTAGATACCTTGTTGTCTTCTCTTAACGAATACAACAAAGTATCGTTTTAATATTGTAGTAAACATTAAAATTATTCATAACATATCCGTTCATGCACCATGAGCCTAGGACTAAATAATATATCCATAATATATTTTTTATATACTTTAGTCTGGAATTTTGGTAATATGAGAATCTGGATAACTTTTTTTTTAGACCAAACTAAGACTATCTCCAATACATTACTTTACTTTAAAATAGAGTAAAATAACTTTTCAATGTATCACTTTTTTTTTCCGTCTGAAGGATTTCATTTCATTGATAAACGTCTAAAGTAAAATACAAACAGCCGGCAAGGAATACATTCCTTCAAGAGACTTAAGCCAGAGAGTATATGAACACTTCCGCAGACTAATACCAAACAAGGTAAACTAAGAGAAAACAACCCAGACAAAGGAACACAACATCCATGAATACTTCAAAGGAACAGATTCCAAAGATCCAAAAATAGAAAAATAAAACCTTAACCTTTGAAAATTAAAAACAGATCTGAGACAAGAAAGGAAATTGTTGGCCTCCTTGAAATGAAATTCTACCATAAGAATATTGTGGATCAAATCCTCAATGCAGATTCTACCATGCTTCCCCATAGCCTGTTTTTGTTTTGCATGAAAAAAGAAATCTTGAGTATATAATTTCCTATCAAAGCAACATTTAAGAAGCTATTGTCACATAGGAAGATTTCGAACCTGTTTTACCATAAAGTTGTCCGTTAAAGCCACCCGTTGGTTGTTTAGCTTTCTATATATATCCTCTCTTGTAGATCAGTTTCTTGACATTTTTCAAGGTCTGGAATCTCAAGGAATGAGAGAGATCCAACGTCTTTAAAATACATATAATGCAAAGCCAAACAACAAAATATGTACTCTCTCCATCACGGCTTTATAAGTTGGCTGAAATATCAATTTTCACCACCCGCATTACATCAGGTTCAAGGCAGCCGTGCTATCAACTAAGAACACCACATGAGATTGTCAGTTTTAGAGAATAATCTTAATTTTTACTCTATAATAGAGAAAAATATAGAGAGAGATAGGAGAAGATTTTACTTTATTACGAGTTAAGATAAAGTAGAGTTGGAGATGCCATCACTACTAAATTCAATATTCATTTGTATATCTATATTGCTCAATAATATAAAGACATGCACAAACGTATATTATATAATATATAGAGATATTAATATATGTTATATGATTATTTCATATCAATTAATTTGGGTTTCAAAATTATGAGACTTCTACACACTAAAAAAGACTAAAAATGGTGAAGAACACAAGATATATAAAAATCGAATATTGATCCGATCCGTATCATCCAACTAGTTTTTGAAACATCGTCAATATGTCGATCTAAAGAAAATAAAAATATCACATATACAATTATATAAAATGAATAATCGTGTTATATTCCATAAGAAAGATTAGACTACATAATAAATACGATCTAAATGGTCTAAAAGCAAATTAACAAGAAACACAGTCTCCACTCCAATCCCTAATATGTTCTGAAGGAAAAAAAATTCCAAAGTATAAAATCTAGTCGAATATCCGAACAACCAGAGATTGCATCCAACTAGCTAGCTTAGAAGTAACGATGAGGCAATGAGGGTATACCACAAGAGTATCTGTCACGGCGGTTAGAAAGCATTTTTATTTTGGAAACTAATAAGCAATGTGAAAAGTAGGCCCAACTGAAATGATGATATTCTTGACTAATCCAAGTCGAGTCATACATCATACAGAGAATTAGGAGATAAGCTTTGTTGTTTTCTCTTATGATTAACTTTTGTTGCTTTGTTAGTTTTGTAATTTTATGAACAATATCACAAACTTATTGCATTTGCAAATTGACTATATATTAAAAAGGACTACCACCAATAAGGATGATCTCTTGTGTCAAATTGAAAAATACATTCATTCAAAGACAAAAGAAACATACGTATAAACAAAATATTCAAAAGGCAAACAAACGTGACAACGTAATAAACAAATGAATACTATTATACATATTCTATCACGATTTATACAAACCATGAATCTGGATTAGAAACTATATATGTAATCAGCTTCGTTATTTCTCTCTTCCAATCGATGATGTAATCTCTCATCTTTTAAACATTCATTCATATAAAATCTCAGAATCATGATCAATCATGATGATCATATGTTAATCTTTCTTTTTTCTTCTATTAATCCTTGATCTCTCAAATTCTCAAAACTCCAATTCCTCCGCACTCCAGTGCTCCTTGCAAGCTTTGGTTGTTCGGGCCGGGTTGGTCCATTGTTAGGGTTGGAACCAAGTACAGGACCACTTAGCCTAAGGTGATGAATCTTTTTCACCTTCTTCATCTTCTGCGCTAAAGAAGATCCTGACCGTCCAATCTTCTCGTGGATCCTAGGGTTCAAACTCCCTGACCAATTTCTCCCACCAATAGGATCTAGTACACAACATGTTTTACCTAGAACATGATTGATCTCAACCGTTGGTGGTCCAGGACCGGAGAGATCAATCTCTTTGTTGGAATCTGTTCGTGGAAGGGCTTGACATG
>NC_025704.1:28552236-28555430 GCF_000633955.1 Camelina sativa | reverse complement strand
GAGAGAGAGAGAGAGAGAGAGAGAGAGAGAGAGATAATGAAGATGGAAGAGAGACTTTTGTTATATTTGATTAGCAATATGTTTTCATTTCTATTTTAGAAAAGACTAACGAAAACTAATCTAATTTTAGTGAAATGTGTATATTTGCAAATTCGATTTTGGGTAACATATTGCCCTCACACGTTTGTTAACAACTAGCTAGTATTAACTTCATAGAAACGAGAGTGTTTCGGTCTCTTTGGTTGTTTGGTTAGTTAAAGACAAACTTTGTAATTATTAACTGATAAGCTCAAATTAATCCCTAGAGCTACTCTCTCAAACAAGAGATCAATTGCAGTACTTAGGGGTCGAATCCACAGAGACTCAAGATCAAACACAATAGACTGTAAAGTTTTGTAAATTACGCTAAACAAGTTAAATTGAATTAAAATAAAGCAATGCAATATTTAAATAAAAGTGATGTGAATTCAGAAAATCAAAAGAGCTAAGCCTAGGGAATTTCTCAGGAAATTATGAAATATTAAATCAGATAAATTAATTAAGGTTCAAGCAATAAAAATCAGATCTAGAACTCTAAACTTTTGGTAAATTAAATCAGTTCTCACTGCAAATAATATCTAAATTTAAAACCAGAAAATCCAAATCTCTTTGTAAAATTCTAAGTAATAAATCAGCTTTAAAAACAGGTTTAGATAAGTTCACAGAATTATTAATTCAAATCTCTTTGTAATAAACAATTCTGCTCATCAATGGTTTAATCAGGAAAACAATTATATTCTCATATTAATTTATTTCCCTAAGATAATAATTCTAGGTGATCAATCAAGAATTATTGTGAAGAACAACCAAGGATGAAGATCATAAAAGATTAAGAACCCTAAAAATATCAGATCTAATAAATCATAAAAACCCTATGAAAAACCCTAAACCTAACAAGCAAATTACTCAGACATGTTTAATGAAGAACAAATCATAATTCTGAATAACATGAATAGATATTAAAAGAGAAAAGAGGGAGTTCAGGAAATCTTCTCTCTACAAAGAATTCAGATCTATCTCTCCAAAAGCTCTCAATATCCTTCTCTCAAAAACTGCTAGAAAATAACTTAAGGGTTTCTAAAACCCAAAAACAATATATATACATCCTAAAATACGTCCAGGGGCTTATGTTGCAATTATAGAAGACTTTGGGCAAATTTGTAAAACTTTCAATTCCTTGTTCTCTTGTCGGGTAAGCACGAGTGTCGATCGATGCCCTTTAAGTGGTGTCGATCGATGCTCGGTCTCTGGTCCGACTCCAACTTGATTTCCTTCGGTAAAATGCTCCAAAATGATCCAAATTGTTCCATATTGCTCCATCCGTGCCAAATACCTAGATAACCTGTAAAGACTCAAAAATAACCTAGAAACAAATCAAAAGACTCAAAAAGCACACTTATATCATGGTTAAAAACCGTAAAAACCATGATATATCATTAACCATAGTTGTTTTGTTGTAGTCGTAATTTCATAACAAAATTATAGTGTGAACGAATGAGTGAACTACTTAATATACAGTACATAGCCAAAGATAGATGAAATGAAAGATGGCTATTATTCCCTTTAAAGGGGGGTCAACTTTATGGTACTACATGAAGCATATTTTCATTTTTTTTTATAATAAAAAACTTAAGTTGGTGGTTTTTAATTAGAACTCATCAATGGTGGAGAAAAGTAGTTTATCTTTATCATTACAATAAATGTTCTTCGTGTTGGCAGAAAATAAAATGCCTCACATTTTGGTTTAAACGAAAATTTTGAGATTAAAAGCCCTTTTACAATTAAGAAAAAATATTAAACCTGCTACTAGCATACTTCTAAATTTAAATTCAATAAGGTGTCAATACTCAATACTAATGCAAATTAAAAAAAAAAAAATCTAAGAACTTAGGGCCAAATTGTACTTAAAGAAAATCTTGATTATCACCTAATATATACTTAAAGACTAGTCTTTACTAATAATGTACAGAAGACTAAAAGAGACATAGGTATATCACACGGCTCTCTAAACCATAGAGATATATACTCATACTCACGCATAAGATAAGAAGATAGACACTAAAAAGACTTCCTCCTACTCATATAACTTAAAAACTAACAACATTTAAATAAGTATATGTTTTAACTTTTAATTGTTGTTATTATTAAGTAGTATTTTAAAACATATACAAACAAATGACTCATGTCTCCACATTTTTGGCATTACAAACAGTTTTCCTCATATCCCCTCAAAAAGATAAGAGCACTATATCTCTCACCAAAACCCATTTACGACCACTTGTTTTTTCGTCAGCTTTTTTGGTACACTACAGTTCATAATTTTGGACCTTTATGTTATACTATAACCCAAAAGTTTTGCATACATAACTGACAAAAGTTTCAAACATAGAACCAAAAATTCAGTAGAATTTAGGATCGCACTTAATCTTACTCCATACATATATACACATACAAGTACAAACCAAAGATTTTTTTTATTATTTTACTAACTCTCTCTGGTCTGGTCTCCAACTTCGTTCTTCTTCACTTGAGGCTTATGAAGCACTAAACTAAGAACTAAACAAGTTCTCCTAATGAACAACAACATTAAACAACATGACGCGAGTGATGCAAAATGAGTACTTACTACTTTACAAAGTGATCTTTTTGTGTCTAAGATCATAACATTACCCGCTAAATTCGATCCCATTTCAATCGATGATAACAATTAACACTAGTTTTTCATATGCCAGCTTTGATCAATAGTTTTCTCCGACTTTGGTCATTAAGGCAACTTTGAGCTGGTCATGATTGAAAAACTGGCTCCCCATCTTCACGGTAGCTTGTTGAATCATCAAATCATTCACAACGGATAAACTCGCATGATTCACTTCCAAATCCAACTCCTTAAGCGCTTCCATGAATCTAGCACCTGGATGATCCTTCTTGCTACATTGTACACGTATCATCACATCCCAACCTATGATCTTCACATCAATCTCCATCTCTATCGACGTATCTTGATTCGAACATTTCCGTTCTCTCGCCCTCGACCCTCCTCCTCCTCCTCCTTTTCCTTCCTTGTTCACCCCATCAAGCCGCTTCTGAATCTCTTCTTTATCGATCTCCGCTTGTTGCAGCTTCGACTTAAGCTCATTGATATACGAAATAGCATC
>NC_025704.1:28533475-28545832 GCF_000633955.1 Camelina sativa | reverse complement strand
ATATGCCAGCTTTGATCAATAGTTTTCTCCGACTTTGGTCATTAAGGCAACTTTGAGCTGGTCATGATTGAAAAACTGGCTCCCCATCTTCACGGTAGCTTGTTGAATCATCAAATCATTCACAACGGATAAACTCGCATGATTCACTTCCAAATCCAACTCCTTAAGCGCTTCCATGAATCTAGCACCTGGATGATCCTTCTTGCTACATTGTACACGTATCATCACATCCCAACCTATGATCTTCACATCAATCTCCATCTCTATCGACGTATCTTGATTCGAACATTTCCGTTCTCTCGCCCTCGACCCTCCTCCTCCTCCTCCTTTTCCTTCCTTGTTCACCCCATCAAGCCGCTTCTGAATCTCTTCTTTATCGATCTCCGCTTGTTGCAGCTTCGACTTAAGCTCATTGATATACGAAATAGCATCACCGAGAAGAGAAGCTTTATCCATCTTGGAAACGTTAGGAACCACAGCTCTCAAAGAGTAGAACCTCTGGTTTAACTTCTCTCTTCTCTGCCTCTCTGCTTCAACGTGATTCAACGGCTCTTCTCTTCCATTAGCCGGTTTCCTCCCACGTTTCCTCGGCTTCTTCTCCGGTGGCTCAACAACAATCGCTTCCTTAACCACAGATGCTTCGAGATCAGAATGATCCGAGTCACCAGATTTAGCAGCTGATCGAACCACAGTGCTAAAAGAAAGCATCCCTTCATCGTTGTTACTTCCTTTAGAAACCGGAGACCTCTTCTTCTTGTTACTCTCGTTGTTGTTACCACAGAAACTTAAAGTCTCGTTCGACTTCAACCCACCTTGAAAGTTCCCATTTTGATTCAACCCTGAGCTCGAAAAGTTCAATTCTCTCTCACCAAGACGATTCTGATTCTCAACAGAGCTTATATCATTCTTCTCAAGCTTCGAAATCTGATGAGAATCTGACTTTGAATTAGAATTCGAATGATTACCATTATTAACCCTCGCCGGAGATTCGATTCCGGTGTTCGTCGCCGGTTCACTAATCCACAGAGCTGGATCGTTCTCACCTTGATCTGGATTCAGATTAAAACCCCAAGAACAAGCTTCACCACCATTGTTACCACCGTTGTTGGAATTAAACAAGCTATTGACTTTATCCATCAGATCTGAGCTTTGGCTTATAGCTTCCGACGAACCAAGCTCAACGACGCCGTTTTGAGCAGCGATACACACCATCGTCTTCAACCCGTAAATCTGACCTTGACCCGCTCTTTCACAACCCGACCCGGTTAAAGCACCCGACCCGGATAACCAAATCACACGAGAGTTTAGGAAAGATTCACCGGGAAGTCCGACGCCGTTAGGGAAGCTCTGAGTCATCGAGACTAAGAAGAACCATTCAGTATCCGTGACTTCCTCGTCGTTTGCTTCGTCGGAAACTCCAATTCCGCCGGAGATTAACGAGTTAAGCTCGCGGATCACTCTTTTCCGATGCTCTTGCTCCGCGGTGTTGGTGTTGTTCTTCTTCTTCTCTTTGTCTTCTTCTCCTTTATAGTAACCATCACCCCAACCGAGGATCACAGTGTTGTCTCCCGTTGATGAATCGAAGTCGTGAGAGATCTGCCAGAAGATAGCGTAAGTCCAGTTCTCTCCGGCGGATTCGATTAAAGCTTGGAGACGTTGCTGGAGAGTGTCTTCGTTGAACTGAGGAGGAAGAAGAGATTGTGGTTGTGGTTGAGGTTGAGGTGGAGGAAACAGAGATGAGTGCTGGTTAGTTCCGATGAAAGCTTCCATCGCCGCCGCCGACGCGTCATCGTCGCCGGTTGTTAAGAAATTGATTGATGATGTTGTGCCGCCGTTCATGTGAACAGCCGCCGGGTTTGAAAAAGGGTAAGACTTTTCCCGGTGAAAGGTGAAGACTTTTTTTTCCGGTGAGAGAGAGAGAGAGAGAGAGGTGACGTGTTGGATGAAAAATCAAAAGAGGGAAAAGCTAAGCAAATGGCGTTTATTGATTGTTTGGAGAAGATGATTCTCTCTTTTTATTATTTTTTTTATATATATTACAACTGTAAATTAATAAATAATTGTTTTTTCTGACAAAATTTTTAAAATGCTTATAATATGAGAGTAGTAACATATTATAAGACGATTAAAAAATATTTTTTGGTTAACGGTTACGAAAACACTACGAATTTTTTTTTTTTTTTTTTTTGACATAAAATACAGCGAAATTAAATATTCATGGTGTGATAATTTTTGTTTAAATGAATTTAGTCACAATTATGATATTATTCGGTTTGCACCACACATAAACCTGTCAGCATATTTATTTTGGACATACATTGAGAATTATGTTTGTGTAGTAGCCCACTTTAATTGTTTGGGTCCTCTGTGTAAGAGAGTAGTCGTGTCTGCTTTCCATTTTGTTTTCTTTTTCTTTCTTTTTATTTAGGGATTGGAAACCACTTTGATATTTTAGTCATGGCATATACTGTACATGAATTATTATACTATGCAGCTCTTATTCTTTTTCTTTATAATATTTTACTCTATTTTAACCACATTTTCTTTCCATCAACAGTTAATTTTTTTTTTTTTATCGTTTTGCTACTGTTAATTTATGATTTTGAAAAAGTTACACATGATAATGCCAACGATTAATAAATATAATATCTTTAAGAAACAAAAAAGAAAGAAGAAAAGTATTGAGTGAAAAAGACAACATGTACAGTATTCGATGGTTTTAATCACGATGGCTAACGTTGATGATCCTCCACTTCACGTGATTCTCGTGGATGATGTAATTACAAAAGACTTTAGACCCACTCACTAATTAACTAATAAGATTATTTGACATTACATTATAAAGTAATCCGTATATATCTTTAAGTTATTGCCAGATTTGCAAGACATAATCAACATGTCACTAAAACAAACAATGTATTAAGCAAAAAGTGTTCTAGAGGAATTGGTGTACTAGTTATGATAACTTAATTTAATACCTTAACATGCTTCCATAAACTGTCCATTTTGTTGGAGTTAACAATTATAAAACCTTTTTCTGTATAAAACAGTTTTCATCTTTCAAATAATCGTCAATGTTGAAATTCAACTAATCGAGTTTAATACGATGATTTAAGTTAATAATTTTGTGATTATGGTTTAGATTTCAAGACTAATCATTTATAAGTTTCCGAAGATGGCTAGAGTTTAGATTTTAGAGTTATATTTTGCAATTTGGAAATTTAGATCGAAAGCTGACAACTATCGCACCAACTTATGATGAACAATAATATCCACTACTTTGTTTGTTAAAAGAAAAAAAAAAACAGGCTTCTGTTACTATTGGGCCAGTAAAGCCCATATGATTTAGTATTGATCCGCTAATCTAATGTAAGGCCTTCTCACAATAACAAATCATAAACGTAAAATATAAAAAATAAATAAATTACCTTTACATGTTTCGTAAGCAAAAAAAAACAAAAATAATAATCTGCTTTGTTGAAGAGTCGATCCATCATCATCACCACTTTCAGATTTTGGGGGAAAACATCTGTGAAATCTTCTCTGCTTCTTCCTATTCAGATTTGTAATCAACTATGGCAACTGAGAATCTCGCCGATAAGAATGTTGTTTTCAGAAAACTGAAATCAAAACCCGATAACAAGGTTAGGGTTTTTTCTCCCATTCTCTTCGTATAAATTTGAATTGAATTTGGTTTGGTTTCGATCAGATCTAGAGATTATACGACTCTAATCTTCCGATTGGTTTGTGATTTTGCCTTTTTTTTATAGGTGTGTTTCGATTGTAGTGCGAAGAATCCAACTTGGGCTTCGGTTCCTTATGGTATCTTCCTATGCATCGATTGTTCAGCTGTTCATCGGAGTCTTGGTGTTCATATCAGCTTCGTGAGGTAAACTTTGGCTTCTTACTCTCTGGAACACTGATTTAGCATTTAAATTGAACTCTCTGTGTTTAATTATAGCTTCAAGGACTGGTTAGGGTTTAAGCTGTGATTAAACAGGACGATGTTGACTTTTATTTCCTCTTTCACCATTCTATATATAGCATTTTACTTTGTTGTAGATCTACTTGTTGAATATAAGACCATTCATTGTGTTTTATGTCATTAGCTATAAATAGTGTTGTTTTCGTGAAGGTCGACGAATTTAGACTCGTGGAGTCCTGAGCAGCTAAGAACAATGATGTTTGGTGGGAACAACCGAGCTCAGGTTTTTTTCAAGCAACATGGATGGAATGACGGTGGCAAAATCGAGGCTAAGTACACTTCAAGAGCTGCTGATTTATATAAGCAGACTCTTGCTAAGGAAGTTGCTAAAGCCATGGCGGAAGAAGCTGGTTTAACGGCATTGCCTTCTGTTGCTGCTTCTCAGCCTTTGGAGTCATCTAAGAATGGGGTTTCTTCTGAACTTCCAACAAAAGAGAGTTCTTTGGTTAAGCAAGATGAAACTGTTGTCTCCTCTTCTTCGCCAAAAGCTTCTCAGAAAGTTGTGGCTAGTACTTTTAAGAAACCTCTTGTGTCGAGAAAGACAGGGAAGACTGGTGGTCTTGGTGCTCGTAAGCTTACTACTAAGGTAAAGATTTTTTTTTATATTTATTATTAAAGAATGATAGCTCGCTCCTTGTTTCTTGGTTTTGATTAGAGATTTTTCTCTATTGTTGTGTAGCCAAAAGATAACCTCTATGAGCAGAAGCCCGAAGAACCTGTACCTGTGATACCTGCTGCTTCTTCAACTAACGACACATCATCTGCTGCTGGATCATCATCATATGCTTCTCGATTTGAGTACTTCGATGACGAGCAGCAATCTGGTGGGCAAAGTGGCACACGAGTGCTTAGCCATGTTGCTCCACCAAAGTCATCGAATTTCTTTAACGAATTTGGAATGGACAGTGCTTTCCCCAAGAAATCAAGCTCAAGCTCATCCAAAGTTCAGGTTACGAAAGATTCATTTTTAACAGAACCCAAGAAAAAATTAGAAGTCAATTATCATATCCTCTTTGCTTAACTGTATTTTTCTTACTTAGGTTGAAGAAACAGATGAAGCAAGAAAGAAGTTCTCAAATGCAAAATCAATCTCCTCTGCCCAATATTTCGGAAATCAGAACAGAGATGCCGATCTGGACTCAAAAGCTACCCTTCAGAAGTTCTCAGTATTTCCTAAACCTCTCAAACTCTATATTAACTTTTCTTTTTAAGTCTCATTGTTCATACATGCCTAATGCAATTACATATCTAACAGGGCTCAGCAGCTATTTCAAGTTCCGATCTGTTTGGCCATGTACCAGATGATTCCAACATCGATATCACTGCGAGCGAATTCATCAACCGGATTTCGTTCCAGGTAATGATCCGAGTAGGATCAAATTCTTCAGCTTTACATGACTCTGCTTATTTTTTATTTATCTGGACTTTGTTCATTCCACAGGCGCAGCAAGATATGTCATCTCTTGCGAACATAGCTGAAGAAACAAAGAATAAGCTGGGAACATTTGCCTCTAGTATATTCAGTGATCTTCAGGATAGAATGCTGTAAGAACACATACAGAGATCTTTGATTTACAGGGACACATTGTCGGATCTAAAATGCCATTTTTTTTTTGGTTTGGTTTTGTAGTTGAAAGAGTTGTAAGATGTTTATCTGGAATTTGATTATTTGATGGATGGTAGTATATGACTAAATGTTGTAATGGTACTAAATATAAAATTTGGTCAACTGAAAGCTGAAAAGGGTCATACTGCATGTAGTTTTGTTTTATTTTTGTCAAAATGTTTCAAATTTTCTGAAATTGTTTGCTAGATATTGGTTTTGCACTTAATACTGTCTGCAAGATATTGTAAAACAATAAGTAGCCAATCAAAACTTTTGTAGGAAAAGCAGAAACATTGAGAAAGCGAGCAGATGGTTTTGAGTCTTTGTTTGACCTTATCGGGAACTTGTATCAAACAATTCTATTTTTTTTTTCTAATTTCTTGATAAAAACAATTCTAATTTTTACGGCACTAATACCCGTTACTCGTACTCGATCCGTTACTCGGATCATACCCGTCCCGAAAAAAGGTACCTACAGCTTTAGAGTTGAGTAAATAGTATTATAATTATATTACCCATGAGTAAGGGACGAGTATAGGGTGTTAGTTTAGTTTTCAATACCCGTCCCGTTACTCGGCCCTTTACCCATTTTGCTACCCGACCCGTAAATACCCGTTAATATTTTGTATTATTATTATTATTTATTATTAATTTATAAAGTCAACTTAGCCTAACTGAATTAATGTATTATTTTTATTTTCAAAATTCGTAATTTTATAAGTTTTGGAACTATATATTGCATAAATTTATGAATTTTTCCTTTTTCAGATTTCAAAAGATAAAATTATTATTACGATTATTGACATTTTTTTTCGGGTACTCGTTTTTCCTGGTAATAATAAAGGGTCAGGTACTTAAAGGGTCAACTATTTTTTACCGGGTACCCGTTATTTAAGGATCGAGTATGAGTAAATGTTTTTTGTTATCCGTTAGGGTCGGGACGAGTAAAGGGTCGGAGAAAATTCAAGGGTACCTGTCCCGTGCCCAGCACTAGTAGATAGTTCTTGAAAATTGAGTTAGTTAATTTTGTAAGACCAAAAAAGTATTTTACTTGAAAGTGGACTAATTAATTTGATGGAAACATAAAGAAATTATATATAAAGAATTTTGGGCAACAATAGAAAAACGTTAAATTTGGGTAACTATATAAAAAAGAATAAGATTAAATTTTGGAAAACTAGATATAGAAAGATAGAGTAATGTTTAAAAACTTTATTTCCATCATTTGTAATAAACTAATCCAGTTATTAGGAAACAAATTGACAAAAAATAAATGATGGGCATACCAGTGACAATGTTTGCAAGAAAAAGGAAAAATATTTGGGAAAAATTAAAGTAATTAGATTTTAGAAAAGCAACAATAAAAGTAACTGAATTTTTTTTTTTCAAAATTAAAGTTCATAACAGAAATAAAAACAGTATTAAACATCAATAAATTTAATTAAAAAGTTAACATTAATTTTTTTTGTTTCCTTATTTTCCCCTTCTTCATCTATTTAATTGAAAAAAAACTTATAGTGAAATTATAAAAACTAGGTTAGATCCGCGCTACGCCGCGGGATACTTTTTGTAACTATTTTTAGATATATTAAATTATTGAAAATATAAACTTTCTTTTTTGGAATTAGGAATTGGATTAATTGTAAAAGCTATGTTTTATACAATGATAAAATAGAAAAATGCACTAATAAAATAAAAATTAAAAAATCTCAAATTTAAAATGGCTTATAAATATTGTTTACATTTAAATCGGATGGACTTAATTGTATAAATAGCCTAACTAACCCTAATGTATGCTATCTTTATTTTCTTTACCCTAATGTGGGAGATTAATTAGTGTGGTTTAAATTTGTGGTGTATTTTTGTATTTAATACAAATTTAATCACATATTGTTTTATAGTGTTTTTTTAATTGTTAGAAAAGTTAATATTTGTCAAAGTACATAGACATATTTTGGAACACGACTTAGTGGAGTCGAATTCTAGTGGAATCGGTCATAGATGTGGTGTTGTAAGCCTGTAACCACTTGACTAAAGACACTGTCTTCTGATTTTATGTATTATTTTCAATACTATTATACTTTTGTTGAATAGCATAAGGATTAGGTTAATCTTTAAAGTGATTCTTAAGTAGATGATTATTTAGTTTTCACTGCTTGAAACTATAATATAAAACCTTCAATTTTGGAACTTATTATATATTGTTTAATTTTTCATTAGTTTGTGTTATAATATATAAAACCATTATCAACATTACTCTCAAATTTTATATTATTTTGCTTGTTATGGGAGTTAGAAATATTAGTGTAGCTTGAGTTTCTGGTGTATTATTTTTGTAATTTATACCAATTTAATCACCTAGTTTTTCTACAGTTTGTTTGTTGTCAAAGAAGTTATTTATTTCTCTTTTGTTCTTTTTGTAAAATCTAATTATATTGTTTTATTTGATAATAATTACATTTAAGTCAATATACACATACATATTTTTTAATTAGTTTGGTTTTGTGTTATTCTTGGTTAATCGTGATTTATATTATATTTATATTTTACTAATATGATACTTGTGTTGTATTGATTGTATTAGTATACTTGTGTTTTTAAAGTTGTAAATGCTTTATTAATTTATTTTAAATTTAAGCTATAATTTAAACCCATGTTTTTGGAAATATTGATACGACACAAAATGATTAATATACTTGGTTGATATAATTATATTTTCAAAAACTGTAAATGATTTATTAATTTAGTTTAAATTTAACCTATAAATTTAAACATTTGTTTTTTGAAAAGATATTGATATGATATGATGTATAATATTTCTTAATAATTTAATTGGTTACACAATTTTAATGATGTGTTAGTTCCTTAAAATCTAGAAATACTGATGTTGGACATGAAATAATTATTATTGGTTGAGATAATCTAGAAACACAATTTTAATGATGTATATGAGTTGTATTAATCGAAATGTTCTTATTGGATATCAATTTTAATGATGTGTGACTCTTAAAATACTCCAAAAAGCTATGTTCAAAAAACACTTTGAAAACACACAGTAACAAATACAATTAGATTATTATTTAAAAACCAAATTTAAAATTACATTTTTTAATTTATTCATAATTGGGGAAAAAGATTCATAGGCTTACAGTAACAAAACTGCAGAAGGCATCAACTTTGTTTATATATTAGGTTAATAGGTTTTACTATTTACGTTTGTAAAATAAAATAAGTTGGGCCACAAATTAAACTTAAGGCCCAAAACAACTTGATAACTTTTTGTTTCACCTTCTCCGACCGAATACTACGAGTCGACGAAGTGACGTGGAACCGAGGATTATTACTGGAGAAAAATGATGAGTTGTATTAATTCTTATAATTTGGTTGGTTACCTATTTTAATTGAGGTGTCAGTCTGTGCTTCAATATGATGTGTCATGCTATATTGATCTATGATTTGTGTCAATTAAACTTGTTTAAAAAGAAAAAAAGTTTGGTCAAAGAGTGTCCGATAAGCCAACTCCAAATTACGAACCATGGTTGAGTTTGAGTTAACCAAACCTGTGTAGTGATTTAAAAATCTTTTAGGGAAAAGGTCAAAAGAAACCCTAATCCCCAAAAAAATGGCGGCTTGATTTTCCCTCCTAATTCAAAACCTTTCTTCTTCCTTCACTCTCCAATTTTTCTCTATCTTCCCTCCAAATCGATTTCGTTTCGCTCTTATCTTTCCAAAATTTTCTCAAATATTTTTTTTGGAGCGAAACTCAAAACATTTTCATTACTTACGAAGAAGATGCAGAAACCTCCCATAACCAAAACCTAGCTTTCTACTTTTTTTTTTCTCTTCCCCAGAAAATTTCGAGATCTGGGTTTCGTTGTTAATGGCGGAATTTAATGACCCACCACCTTCAGATCTCTTACCTTGTCCTAATTTCGCTAAACCCAACAAAACCCTAGATGACTCTTCACCTACCGCTCCAATCAGAGACCTTGTTACTCACTCGCTCTCTATTACATCACCAATTCGTCAGATCCAGCCTTATTCTCCGGCGAAACCAGATGGGTCCTCTTCAGATAAAACCCTAATTTTCGATTCAGAGGAAAACAGAGAGAATGGGTCTTCAGATAAAACCCTAATCACGCCACAATTGATAGCACCGGCGAACAACAACGAGAATCTTCTCCAAATGGTGAGTACGTCAGATTCGTATCAGTATTCTCGTCCTGAGAATCGTCCGCCGAGGAGATACATAGCGAATTACGACTACCAAAGCGACGACGATGAGTTTAATAAGACCGAGCCAGCGAAACCTCTACCGTGCTCTTGGTGGTACCCGAAGATTGAACCCACTGGTGTTGTATGTTTTCTCTCTTTTTATCTGATTTTGTCATTTTGGTATCAGTTTAGCTTTATGCCCAAAATTGAATCATTTTTGGATGTTTTCTCCAGGGTGCTGGGTTGTATAACTCAGGCAACACTTGTTTCATAGCTTCTGTGTTACAGTGCTTCACTCATACTGTGCCTCTTATTGAGAGTCTTCGTTCATATGTGCATCAAACCCCTTGCAACTGTAAGATGATTGTTTTGCTTATTTGAGTTTGGTGTTTTGTTTTGTTTTGTTCATTGTCTTTTATCTTTATAGCTCTTTTGGGTGTTTTAGGTGGCAACGATAAGTTCTGTGTTATGCAAGCTCTTCGAGATCATATTGAGCTTGTTCTGAGGTCTTCAGGATTTGCTTTAAGCATTGATGTATTTCGTAATAATCTGAAACGTATCCTTTTCGACTGTTTTTGTTTATTTGTGTTGTATAATTTTGTGTTTGAGGTTTCTTCGTATGAATGGTTTCATCCTTAACCCCATCACAGATTTTTCATCTGATTTTATGATAAACCACCAAGAAGACGCTCATGAGTTTCTACAGTCGTTTTTAGACAAGTTAGAGAGATGTTGTTTAGATCCTAGGAATAAGCCTGGCTCAGTCTCTTCTCAAGACTCAAACATTGTTGACAATGTCTTTGGTGGCAGTCTCATGAGTACGGTAAGAAAGCATTAATTCATTACCATTACTAGTGTTGAAGCAGTTTCCATATATAATTACTAATGGAAATATGTTTGATCTCTTCCTTTTTCAGCTTCGTTGCCGCAATTGTTATCACGTTTCCAACACATTTGAACCTTCTCTTGGATGGAGTCTGGAAATTGATGATGTTGATAACCTCTGGAAAGCTTTAGACTCATTTACATGTAAGGAATTACTTGAGGACCAGTTAACATGTGATAACTGTAAGGAGAAAGTTACAAAGGAGAAGCAACTAAAGTTTGATAAGTTGCCCCCTGTTGCTACGTTCCATCTTAAGAGATTCAAGAATGATGGAGTTACTATGGAGAAGATCTTCGAGCATATTGAGTTCCCTTTGGAGTTGGATTTGCTCCCTTTCATGAGCGGTAACCAAAACCCTGAGGTACGTGAAAATTTCAGACCTTTTTGTTTTTGTAAATCTTGAGATGTTTGAGTCTTGACATCTAATTTTGTATCTTCAGGTCTCCACAAAATATCATCTTTATGCCTTTGTTGAGCATATTGGGGTTAGAGCAACTTTTGGTCATTACTCCGCTTATGTGAGATCAGCTCCTGAGACATGGCATAATTTTGATGACTCAAAGGTAATCTAATATAGTCAGTGATTTCATTTCATTTGTGTGGCTTAGTCCTCTCTCTGAAGGGTTTTCAATAAATTTAACTTTTTGTATTTTTTCGGAAATCTTGGCAGGTCACAAGATTCAGCGAGGATAGAGTTCTATCGCAGGATGCATATATATTATTTTATGCAAGAGAAGGAACTCCTTGGTTTTCCAGTACTTTTGAACAGCTGAAGGCAGTGTTTGAAGCTACTCCATCAAACTTTTCACCAAAGTCAGTGCTTGAAAACAGTTACGAGAGTGTTGGTAATTCCAGTAAAGTTTGCAACGACTCTGTGGGAGTATCGATGCCAGATGTAAATTGGTCAGATTTTTGTTGTCGTGAGCCAAAAGAAGAAGTGTTCCATTCAGCCGAGTCTTGCAACGATGAAGATTCTTCGGTCATGATTGACGCTCTCAAGTCACCTGAGGCTGATGAATCTGAGAAACCATTTGCTGAACCCACTCAACAAAGAGAACCTGAGTCATGTTCAGCTGGCAACAAATCTAACATCGATGAATCTGAGAAGTCACCTGCTGAGACCTCTCAACAGAATGAACCTGTGTCAAATCCAGCTGCCGACAGAGCTAGCACCGACGCCGCTCATGTCCCTATGCACAAGGTTCAGAATCAAGACATATCTCCAAAACGCAAAGGTACTAACTCCTACTATTTATTTTTGATAGCTTAACTGTGGAGAATATTAAGAATAGATTCAGATAAAGCTTTCCTTTTGTAATCCATAAATCATCTGTTACAAGAACATAAATCATCTGTTACAAGAAGAATTAATCTGAATTAGAACTTAGAACAAACTAGTGAGTAATGATCTGTCAACAAAGCTCTTATACAGTGTGTGTGTGACTCTATGTACAGCTGATGAGAACGCTTCGCTTGGTGGTGCATACGAACGTAAGCCCAAGATTCAAAAACCAAATTCCCGTCCAAAACGCCAAGGTACTATGTGTTTTGTTTAGTCTCAATTATTGCAAAAATGTGGAAGAGGTATATGTATCTAAGTGGTGAGAATACGAAAGATCCCAAGTCTGAGTGTGTGTGTGATTCTGTAACAGGAAGCTTTCAGAT
>NC_025704.1:28511863-28532810 GCF_000633955.1 Camelina sativa | reverse complement strand
TGGGGTTTTCTTGTGAATACAAACTCTGATCAAATTTTGTTTTGAGGCTACCTACCAAAAATTCTTAAGGTTTATATATATGAGTAGAACATTGCTTAGGGGTGTCAAAATGATTTTTAGATTATAGTTTCTAATAAATTATTTAACTCAACTCATTATTCAAGCTTTTAATAAGTCCTTGTTGTAGGACTAGAAATCGAGCAAACTTGAGGATTGAATCTAGCGCTAATTGAATCAAACTCCAAATTCACAAAAGGATTGATCATCTTCACATAATCACATTCCAGCTAGTTGTTGGATTTCCTTGAATAACAACTGTCTCGCCCTTGTCATCTTACATCATTCAAACCCACATTCTATCAACAACCAAATTTGAGACTATATGTGTCTGCTTTGATTCATACAAAAGCTATTAAAATCATAAAGGCCTAAATGGGCACTTGAAAAAAACAACAAAGATGAATGGACAGAGTTCTAAATGGGTAGCATATAAAAGGGTCTAAAAGGGTAATATTACTAAATGGAACTAGAAGAAAAAAATGACAACCAATTTGAGACTACACGATCTGCTTAGATTCATACAAAAGCCATTAAACCAAATGACAACTTACAAAGCCTACAACTAGAAAAAACAACACCAACCAAGTTGAGACTACACGATCTGCTTTGATTCATACAAAAAACGACTTTGATATTGTAATAATTTTGTCTCATACCTTCATCGTTAGTTGCATAACCATATAGCCAAGAACGAGTAGACGATAAAGCTTGGACATTGTTAGGAAGAAGACGACTTCGATACTTATTTATCACGTGAGACCCTAAATTATTACAATATACTACAAAACATTCAGACTGAGATGCCTTTTTATCTCTAATTTTGGATCCTCCAAATACATTCTTAGTGCTGACTTATCTGTTGGATACAATCCAAGTCCTACATTTGAAGTTTGAAAGAACTATTATTAATATATAAAAGGTTAGAGTCAATCTACTAATTGCCAATTGGTTTTTAGTTAGAAGCCCAAGATAAGCCCAAATTTATATGGTATCAGAGCCCAAGGTTAAAAATCCTGGTGGATTTAGAAAAGTGGATAATGACATGTCTCTTGTCAACCCGAGTAATGGGGGTCCAAGAAGGGGTTTATTATCGGTCCAAGTGGGATCGGTTCGAAATGGAGTTGTCATCTCGAGGAGGCGTGGTCCTTGGATTGAAGGGGAGATTGTTGGATACAATCCAAGTCCCACATCTGAAGTTTGAAAGAACTATCATTAATATATAAAGGGTTATGGTCAATCTACTAATTGCCAATTGGTTTTTAGTTAGAAGCCCAAAATAAACCCAAATTTACATTATCATTCTTCAACTTCTGACACATCAATCACAATCTTAAACATTTTAATAGAAATCAGATCATTCATCAAAGACTTACATCTAAAACTTCCAACTTTTTTTTTTTTTTTGATAAAGGGCTTTCTAAAACTTCCAACTTCCAAGTTTCCACTTCCTTCTTCTGAAATAAGGGAAATTGTTATTGTAGAATCCACTGTTTAAAGGAAACGCTTTTCTATATTCTTCAAAATGCTTTATAAGTTTACTTTCAAAATAATCTTTTTTTTTTGCGTGTGAAATGGATGGAAATTTTCATTCAAAAACTCGTTATTGTGAATTTTTTTTATGAGTCGAATTGAGTTGAGTTGGTCATAAAACTTACCTATAACATTGCTCTATAGATTATGCTTTTACTTAATGATATAAGACAATAAAATATTCAATTAGTAGGAAATACAATACAACGTTCAATAATAATAATAATGGATACAAAATGTTTTGAAATAGGCATTTTAATTTGTATACCCCTCCACAAATCATATTTATTTCTCAGCCTTCCTTTTGGTTGATCTTAACTTGGTTTCTTCATGGGGCATAGCCTCCACCACCGTGACCACCACCACCACCGTGGCCTCCGCCTGAACCACCTCCATGTTCACCACCGTAACTACCGCCTCCACCTTCTCCTCCTCCACCGCCACCTCCATATCCTCCTGCTGCACCTCCTCCATAACCACCTCCTTCACCCCCACCACCTCCATAACCACCCCCATGTGCTCCTCCTCCACCGTAAGCTCCTCCTCCTCCACTTCCTCCACCGCCACCACCTCCATAGCCTCCAGCACTACCGTGAGACCCTCCCCCACCAGCTCCTCCTCCTTCACCGCCTCCATAAGCACCACCATGAGCCCCTCCTGCTGATCCACCTCCACCTCCATGACCACCACCGCCTCCATAAGCTCCACCTCCATACTCACTTCCACCGGCGCCACCACCTTCGCCAGCTCCGTCTCCATAACCACTAGCATGCTCTCCTGAACCACCGTAAGCTGATCCTCCACCGCCTCCGCTACCACCGCCTCCACCACCTACATGACCACCAAATGCACCACCAGCTCCTTCACCAGCACCACCTCCATAACCACTAGCTCCTCCTTCACCGCCATATGCAGCTCCACCACCACCACCGCTACCTCCACCACCACCACCGGCATGACCACCGTAACCACCAGCCGCTCCACCGTAACCACCACCACCTCCTTCTCCTCCTCCACTAGCATAACCACCGGAAGAAGCAGCTCCACCGCCGCCTCCCCCATGACCAGCACCGCCACCACCAGCATACCCTTCGGCACCTCCATATCCACCACCGCCTCCTTCTCCACTACCACCCCCATAGCCACCACCACTCACTCCTCCATAACCTCCACCACTAACTCCTCCAGAACCTCCGCCACCACCATGTCCTCCACCGCCACCGCCAGCATGAGCAGCACCGTAGTTCAAAAGATTTCGGCTAGTGGCGTAGCAAATGCTAACGCCGAGTACAAGAAAAAAGACAGTTGAGAAAGCTTTGAGAGAAACCATTGTGTTTGAACTTGATGAATAAAAATGACAAGACTAAGTGAGGTATTTATAGTAGCTGGGGTTTGGTATGTTAAGCCGTGTTCACTGTAAAAACACAGAGTGGTTAAAGCACATGCGTACGACCAAAAGTGTAGATATACTGTCCCTACCATTACTCCTAATTTTGGTTTCAATTTCTTAGTTTCTCTCTACTTAATCAACATTTCTTCTAAGTTATAATATAGCAATCTCTACTGAGTAGCTCGGACGTCAATCTCAATCGTCAAAAACAAGGTCCGCTCACATATGTATATTATTATCGCCTTGTATAAAAATTTAGACACTAGAGAGAGTACTTCAATCTTGGAATAGAGGAATGAATGAATGATATATAGGTAGGGTTTTCTTTGTAAAAGTTTCGGTTAGTTGATCTATGGACTAGACGTAAGGTGAGTGACATAGATTGTTCCAGAATAAACTAGTTCGAATGTCGTTTTGCTATTTTCTTTATAACATCTTCATCCATTGTCGTAGATGTGTAATTACTAAGAATATTACACAAAATTGGTTATTCTCTTACTGATCTTGAGCGAAATGCACATAAGAGCACGTCCTCTAAAACGCTTTAGCTGAATAAGTGAATAACTATTCTTCTAGGTGAGTACTTTAACACATTTAGTAACCAACCATTATACAATATAAGTCTTCAACTAACAACATGCAATTAGTTTGGTTTTTGGCACTATAAGTATATGATTATGAAGGTAGAATGTCATTGATATACATCGTTTGTGTTGATAAAAATGGATTCCGCGGTTGTTAGAAAAAGTCAGCCACTATATATATATATATATATATATCGTGAAGTATAGTGTTGAGTTTCCCATTTGACTTGTTTCCTCTATTACTCAGTTAAGCTTTCTTACAACTCATTTATTTCCAAACCAAACCCTCTTTTCTTCAGTCTTTTACTCTCACCTAAAACTCATGTTTTGCGCTGTTATGTAAGTAAAACTCTTAATATGAAATTTTGACCCAAAAAAACCAACAAACATGTTAAAAAAAAAAACTTAATTACTGCTGAATCAAATAGTTTGAATAGACTGTCTAATTTATACAAATAATATTGAACCCAAATTTGGTGATTTGATTAACAAAGCTATAGTGTTGAGAAATCCTCACCAAATCTTCAAACAACCCTATTTGAATTATCCTCAACCAAATTATCCTTAATTCCGTTTATTATTTTAGCTTATATCTTGCATTACAGCTAAGCTCTTATTTTGTTTTTACATGAAATACTACACATGACATGTGCATGACTAATCAAAATATGGAACTTTCAGTAATTTAGCAAAACTGCCTTCTAAATAGATTACTACGTTCCAACTATACCAACGTATCCTTCTTGTTTATCGATTCATCATTTTGTAGATTAGTTTAATCCCAAAAATCTATAAGCTAAAAGTTATTTTCATTACGTAAAATACAGTATTCACATATATATAGAAGAATGCAGAGACTTATGTATTATAAACCCAATAAATGCATCGTAGTATTAAGACGAACTTAATTAAATAGTTCCAACATTTTTCGATGGGAGCTTACTTCTAGAAGATGAAATCAAATCATGATTATTGTAATGCACGAAACTTCGGTACAAAAATCATTTTGAATACAAAATAAAAATAAAGATTTTGGTAAGAGACTACTTACAAAGAAAAACACTTGTTAGTTGTTAATGCGTGTCTTGCGTCGTAGCATTGCCACTAAGAAGACCTATCAAGTTTTTGAGGATTTGGTGCTGTCCAGCCAAAGACCACTTCTCTACTTATATTATGCTGTAGAGAATACACTGATATAAAATAATAAATACAAAAATTAAGTCATTAATTAGGTATATACATTTTGCACTATTTCTAAATAGCATCTTCTTGATATAATATATGAAGTTATATATTTGGAATTTCAAACATAATTGGATAGCCGCTTGAAAGCTAGACTGATTGATAACACAGTAATTGATATAATTAGTAAGTGAAAATTTACCTATACGTATAACTCAAGAAACTGTAAAGCAGTAAAATTTGCAATAACCCGCATAATCGCATAACACAACTTTCGGTTCATTTAACTATTCTCATGGGGTTTAAATTTAGTTTCTGTGAATTTAGCAAATAAGTTTTTAGATAAAAGTGTGTAAACACATTGACAAATGAAGAGCTCAAGCTTTAAGGCTTTGTCAAAAGGATAAGCACTCAATTTACCCATAATTGGTTCCAGCAAAATACGATTTTGTTCCATTGAGTGAGAGATATAGAGGAAGGTAATGATGATACAATATGTACAAACACGTAGATATAAATGAGTATATGTACAGTTTTATACACACACAAAAAAAATAAAACACGAAGTGGGAGATCACATGGAATAAAGCACACACACCGTCGTTGTTGAAGAATGGCGTGAAGAAGAAGTAGTAGGACCAGTACTAGTACCATAGTGCTCTTCTTCTTTCACTTATCTCCCACGCTTCCCCCAAAAAGCTTAATCACTTGGGTTTTCTCAATCAAATATCCCACACATTGTCGTATTGAGTTAATGATCTCAAGAAAGTGTGTTCCTTTGAATCATCATCAAGTACAATGTGCAAGTTCAATCATAAGAGAATAGTAAAATTTCATATAGTGAGAACGCTTCAAACAACGCGGTTATAATCAACTATCCTAGACATCACAATTTGGAATATATTATTATGTCACCAACTTATTCCTCATGAACGAACGATTTGGATATAAATGGGCCGGATCTAGTTCAGCTTAGTATGATATGATTTGGATATCGACCCTGACGTTAATATCTTTGATCTTGATTTAATCTTGTGCATTTAGTTAGTTTACAAAATGTAGACAAATAGGTTTAGTCAGATCCGAACCGAGGAACTCTCAACATTTTTTAACATCAAACTTATGTAAAGATCGGCCATGGATCTTTAGTCTACGACAACATATAATTCTATAACTTTCACGGTTGCTAGGCCAAATCTCGGAACAAAGCGGCCTTGTACTAAAAGAGTCTCATTGAAATTGCACAAATCAAGACAAAGCGTTTGGGGTCCCTCACTGACAATGGAGATCACACAGTCTGACAACAACAACAAAAAGTCCACTACTAGTAATTTGGTTTCTCTCACACATGACACCATCATTACAATCTATGAAACATGATGATCTATGATTGTTTTGAGATCCTCCGATCAATCGTCAAAGCTTATAACCAGCTTGAGCATTATTAGACAAAATGTAAATGTACTTTGAGCGTAACCAAAAGCTGTTAAATTGCATAATCATCAAAACAATATTTTATTACAAAACATAGCATCAAAGATCGAATTTAACAAATCCGTTGAATCAAATTAGTAATCAACTGTTACTAGAAGACAGAAAAGCTTCGACTTCATCAAAAAAAGAGCTAAACGTTGGCCTATCCTTAACCATAACATACAAAACGCCATCGTTTTCACCAAATTCACACATCCCATACTTCCCTCTCTTCTCCCACAGCCTCTCACCAAACCTACAATGAGCAAAATAAGCCTCCGCTAAAACGGCGCCGTTGGGTTCTTCCTCCTCACTAACCTCGATTTGTAACCTCTCGTAGTGATTGACTTTGATACCTTCCAGTTCATCGAGGCGTGCAAGCCCACGTTTTGAAACCGAGTAAAGCTCGCCTCGGATCTTTTGACCCGACCCGGGTTTGTTGATCAAGTAAGGGATCCCGTAGAGACCCGTGACGAGCGGGTACTGTAACCGGGTCGTGCGTTGACCGATATGAACGGCGTCGTTCGATGAGATCAGATCTTCTAAGAGGAAATGGTTTGCATGGTTTTTTTTTAACGTACCGTACACGAAAACGAGGTTCTTGGGTGCCTCTCCTGCCATGGCCACTACTAGTTTCTTGGAGTTGTTGTTGGTGGGTGAGAGTGTCTCGGGATGGATACTGTAACTCGGTCAGTGTCTAACTCGGGAAAGAAAAAAAGAAAAAGACTTCTGTTTTTATATACCTTGCATATTATGGGCTTTTAGTAACAACTATTGGGCCTTTAAGCTTTACGAAAATGGCCCGAAAACACTGGGGTTTTTATATTGTCCACACCACATATATTGGCGACTTTTTTTTTTTTGTTATCTTCATTGTTCTTGTTTTTATTTGCGAGTGTCATTGTGTAAACTTAGCAAATATCCGTTCGACAAATGTGTGATTGTTGTGACACACTGATCCACCAATGACCAATGAGCTCAGAGATATATTCTGTGGTCTTTTTAACAGAGGAGTGAAGGAAGAGGTCGGCCAAATTTGCTTGGAGATAAATAAATATATATTTCATATCCTAGCTAGTGTATGTTTAACAGTAGCAGCATTTTCTCATTGATCACACATTGTGTATGTTTTAGCACTATATACCCAATGAATATACTATGTTTGTTCTCAAGCAAAACCCGATATCTATACTTGGATTATTATTATTATTTTTTTTTTTTGTCGGCATACTTGGATTATTATGTTATACATAAAGAAAAAGAAAAATCTGGAATAACACAGAGAACAATTTTATTTTATCTAAATTTTCATTTAATAGTTGACTTACCTTATATATAATAATTAGAACTTTTTTTTGTTTTTTTTTAATTCAGTCTGCTTTTCTATGCTACTTGTAAGTTGTAACTAGTAAAGTGTAGAAATAATTGTATTTCAGCCTGACTACTCATTATTTGGAAATTTATGATTATAAAAGATTTTTCCTTCATATATCTAATAACTGATGAAAGATGTAGTCAATTCAATCAAACTTAAGAAGTTATAATGTTAATTAGTAATTTCTTCTTTTCTAAAAGTATCTTACTTAAAATGGTTTGGCCAGCTTGTATATATTGTTGATGGATTATTGACTGAGTTTTAATTCAATATGAAGAAGACCAATGATCGATCATCTAAAAGAAGTCAAGTTGGTGCATACCACAACATTCGTGTGACGTGGAGAAAAGGAAAAAGAGGAAGTGATATATGAAGTATGAACAAAGGAAAAAGGAAGAGATGCATACATGTTAGCTTGGAGAGGAACTTCCGGAAATTAATAGAAAAGCAAATTGAAGGCAAAGAAAAAACTTGTCTTTGTAGAAAAAGGAAAGATCGTGTGGGTGTCGTCCAAGAGTTGAGCGATTGATGTAAAATATATACTAACTAGTAACTACCAAGAAGTCGTCTCATGAAGACTGGCACGCATTTAAGAATAATCTTGAGAATACACACGAGATGCATGGCGTCGTCCAACCAAAAACATATATAGATCTATTGGTGATAATTGTATATGAAGATTGCATATGTTGAGAAGGTGATGATGCTTTTTTTTTTTCTTTTCAACAAGGTGATTTTGCTTTGGTGCATGAAACTATGAAAGTGCATATTGTGGCTAAATCTATATGTTCAAGTAAGAATGTCCTGAGTGCGAGTTTGAACTAGTATAAAGTAAAAGAGACACATAGCTTTTACCGAGGTTTGGTTTCCAAATAGTGGCATGAAAGAGTAGTTTTGGGTTTCCATACTTTTTTTTAAAGACGACAGAGAAGCGTTTTAGGTGAACTTTGGACCGCTTTGAACGCATGCAAATTATCCACCAATTAGGCAATTAATTACACTACTCTCGTGTGTTTCTTAAAAGATCGTGCAAAAAAAAAAAATGTACTCCGTACGGAAGACGTCAAAAATGAGAATTGGTGTAAGTCAACAGTTGACCCCAGAAAAACTGTAGTAGTAGTAAGTCAGCGGTCAATGCACTCATAGCCGCAAATAGCAACACCGATACACAATGCCGGTTCGGCGGTTCACTCAACCGAATGGTTTGCTTCACATTATTAATCATTTAGTAAATTTCACTTATTGGTTGTGGTTTATTAGTTTAACTTTAAGATGTATTTATCCTAATTTTTTTTTCTTTTTGACAAACAGTATAAGTCTATTATTCGATTCACTGTATGGATTATTTCAATAATGAAATTACCAATTTTCTGATTGGTCCCATAAGAAAATAAAATAATGTGTAATACAATAAAAGTGTGTGGGAAAAGATAGATATTTCTGGGTCAGATATGGCGTGCCGTGTCTCACTGCTTCACTTTATTTAAAAAATGTTTTTCATATATTATGATTATTGTCATTGTAGCATATGTACGGTATCTAGATTTTTCTATAGGGGCCAGTCCACTTCTCGACGATATTTTTGTTATCTTTCTCGTTGATATTTGTTGTTGTTAGCCTGCTTTTAAACATAGGATAACAAAGAAAAACATGAAAATATCTTTCAACAGTTTTACGAAAAAGAAAAAAAATACAAGAAGACGTAATTAATTCTCCTATATATATATATATATTCCTATGTATATATATATTAATCTTGTGAAAATGATTCATAAATTAATTCTTCACATCCAATATCAGTTACGGTCATTTCTTTCAACCTTTTAATTATTTTTGGAACAGAAAAATTCTCCAACTTTATTTTTTAAAGATATTTTAAGAAGTTTATGGATAATACCTGTTGTTTTAAGCATATGATCGCTCTTTTGCAGATTCTAAATTATAGCTATATATATATCATAAAGTTGTTCAAATGAACAAAGGACTTCTCATGAATCATGATGATCGAGATCATAAATTGCACATAAATTATGTGTCTTCTTTAGTACTGTACAATAGTTTGGCCTTGTTTTTTTCTTTCTTTCTACTTTTGATGCGGATGTCATATAACATGTTACATGTGTGTACGGCCTTTTAAATCTCTAAAGACATAGTTTATGCATGTGTGATTCATGACACAAGAACGCTTACTTGTCATGCCAGTAAATGTTTCTAAGTTGGGGTTATTGGTTTGTGATTTGAATAGAGTTTTAAAGACTATAAATGTTATGTAGAAGCTGTTGTTATTAGATCAAGATTTTGTTAAACTATGCTAAATTTTAGTGTTATTAATTGTTGATTTGTTAAAATTTATTTAAAATCTTAACAAATTTGGGTTATTGGATGCAGACTTTTATAAAGTTGTTAAAAGTTTTGTGTTATTCAATTAAAACAAAAGAATTTATGATTGTTAATGAATACAATTATTATGTTAGTTCATGATTTTATAAATTTTTTCACAAAATAAAATCATGGAAGTATCACAAAAATCAGAGTGTTTGGAGCATTTTACAAGATTTTAGAAAATTAATCAGCAAAATTACAAAATATTCTCTAGCAATCTTTAAAAGTCTTTCACTTATTCACTTTTGATGATTTTGTTAAGTCTTCAAAATTATTTATAAATTAGAATCCAATAACACCCCCTAAGTATGCATGTTTCATGGAGGCTAAATTAACTACGTAATTAACGTGATATTTAATAACCATCAAAACTCATACTTAAAGAATCTGAGTGAACCTAGTGAAACATAAACTATGATATATTTAACCATACATTCTATTGTGTTTTGAAGATATTATATCTCTAAATCATTTGTAAACAAAAAAAACAACAATTTGATTCCCATTTTATTTTCCAATATGTGTGAGCTTTGATTTTTTTTTTTTTTCTTGACAACAAAATGATCAGCTTATATTAGCCAATTGATAGGAAAATTGTTTACAAATAAAACAGAATGCGGAGATGTACGCGCCTGGCGTGCCAAAGAGTCTGCACTTACATTTGCACTTCTTGAAACTAGAGATAGAGAGAAAGAAAAAAACTCCTCCCTGTCTACCTTAATATCCTCGAGATAAGTCTTGAAAGCCGGCCAGTCTTGAGGCGAAGACACCATCTTCACCAAGTCTGAACAATCTGAATAAAACGCCACCTCCCTATAGTCATGTCCAATCATACAACGCATAGCCCAAACAAAAGCTTCGACTTCAGCATGTAGTGGAGAGAGACTTTGACGGAAATTGGCAGCTCCCCTGGAAATTGACAAGTCATTAGGAGATGAACACACCCATCCTACACCCATGAAAGCATCACCTGCTTTCCATGATCCATCTACTAAACACCGATAACCTGAAGAAAAGGAAGGAAGGTGACTTATAGACCCCCTTACAGGAGGGCTAGAAGCGTGAGGTAGTGGGAAAGATCCCTCAACCTCATCCTCAGCTTGTGCTTGCAACCATGAGGACGCCTCAGCGACCGCTAACTTTACAACCTCCTCCGGCTTTTCCATTTGATTCTTAAAAACTTTAGCATTTCTTGCTTTCCATATATACCACATAAGCCAAGGAAAAGCAAACATCTGAGCCCCCGGATTGGAAGGACCCAAGAAATGATCCACATTGGCATACACAGAATCCGTTGGAAAGAAAACTGATCCGACAGGCACATGAGCTAATGCCCATACCTGCCGAGCTGGTGGACACCGAAAAATGGCATGATTAACGGATTCCTCATCTGCCCCACATCGTGCACAAACCGAATCACATGCAATCCCCCTTCTTCGCAAATTTGCCGAGACCGAGATACAGCCTGACAAAACTTGCCACATGAAGTGCTTAATCTTAGGGGGGCATGACACCCGCCAAACCCCCGCCAGGAGGGGAGTAATATCTGGCCCATATTGGGGAACCTGAGAATCCTTCATTTTCACAGCCCGTTCCGTAGCGTACCCTGATTTAACCGTATACTTCCCGGATTTTGTAAAATGCCAGCCTAGTGTATCATCCAACGGAGAGATACTCAAAGGCAAAGCCCCAATCAAGGCAACATCTTCCGAATCAAAATGCTCATGAAGCACATCCAAACGCCATGAATTAGTTTGGCGATCAATTAAATGAGATATATTTAAAGAAGGGTCCTTAAAAGGCCCCTTACTCAAAGCTGGTCTTGGGGATTGAGCTGGTATCCATGGATCAGTCCATATAGAAATGGACTCACTAGAGCCAACTCGTATAATCAGTCCTTTATTTACCAAAGATCTAGCTGAGACAATACTTCGCCACCCATAAGATGGAGAGTAAGAACGGATCGGTTCCATAGGATTCAAATTACGATAATACCTTCCCTTTAAAACCCGAGCAAACAGAGAATCAGGGGCCTCAATCAGCCGCCATAACTGTTTTGCCAACTAAGCGGAGTTAAAGTCATCGACATTCCGAAACCCCAGCCCACCTAACTGTTTACTACCACATAACTTCTCCCAAGCTAACCAGTGCAAACCCCCAGACTGACCCAAACTCCACCAAAAATTTGCCACAACACTAGTAAGTTTGGATGTGATGGTTATTGGCAAACGAAAACACTACATGAAAAACGTTGGTACCGCAGTGGCAACAGACTTTATCATAACCTCTTTACCCCTTTTGAAAGCTGTTTCGCCGTCCACCCATTGGTATGACTCTGAAGTCTATCCTGAACATAGGAGAAAACTTTCGTTTTAGATCCTCCTAAGCTCTTTGGTATCCCTAAGTAAGAACCCATCCTGCCCAGATTCGAAATCACAAGTACTCCTTGCATCTCCCGTTTGGCCGCTTCATCAACCTTGTGCCCAAATTGAAGTGACGACTTCTCAAAATTAATTTGTTGTCCCGAGACAGCCTCATATTTCGTTAAAATATCCAAAATAACCCCACATTGATCCTTATCGACTTTGCAGAAGAAAAGGCTATCATCCGCAAACAACAAATGCGTAATCGGTGGACATTTCTTAGCCACCTTAATACATGTGACCCGCTTATCCATCTCCGCTTTGCGAAGGTTAGCGATTAGCACTTCCGTACAGAGGATAAACAGGTAGGGAGACAAAGGATCTCCCTGCCGAAGACCTCTCTCCGGTACTATCAAACCATTAGGTTGACCATTAAGAAGGACCTTGTATTCAACCGAAGAAACACAGAGTAAAATCCAGTTGATCCATTGTTCTGCACAACCCATTTTTTGCAGTAACGCCTCAACAAAACCCCACTCTACCCTATCATATGCCTTGCTCATGTCCGTTTTTATTGCCATAAATTTTCCTTTACAAGACGGATTCGTCCTGAGACCATGAAACATCTCCTGAGCAATGAGGATGTTATCGGATATCAATCGATCGGGGACAAAGGCGGACTGAGTCTTCGAAAGAAGGGATGGTAATACCAATTTTAGCCGATTACACAAGATCTTGGAAAGGATCTTATACTCCACATTACACAGACTTATCGAACGCAATTCCGCCATCCGGGTAGGCCATGCTACCTTAGGAATAAGACAAATGTGTGTCTGATTTAAGCTCTTCTTGAAAATACCCTCGACAAAAAACCGATTAACCATAGCTACCAGATCATCCTTAGCAACCCTCCATGCCTTTTGGTAAAACAAAGCAGTCATACAATCGGGCCCAGGAGCCTTGTCCGGATGCATCATAAATAGAGCCTTTCGTACCTCCGCCTCCGTAGCCGGGGCGGTTAAGCGCATGTTTACATCATCCGAAATGACCGTGGTGATCTCCGATAATGCCGTCTCAAAGTTAGCCGGATTAATCAAAGTAAATAAATCCTCGAAATAAGAAACCGCCGTATTGCAGATGTTAGCGTCCTTTGTAGACCAATTATTATTCCAATCATATAAACCAATAATACGATTACGTGCCCGCCTCTGTTTTGTTTAAGCATGAAAATACTTTGTATTTTTATCCCCCACTCGCATCCATCTGTTTCGGCTTTTCTGGTACCAGTAAATTTCCTCATCTATATAAGCCTGCCGCAGACAAGGAGTTAAATCCAAAATGACACTCGGATCAGCCGCATCATCTGCTTGAACCACCTCCAACTACCTCTTAAGATTTTTGATCACATCTCTACCAAAAGGAACAAGCGTTTTGCGCCACCGCGATATCGCCCGTCTACACCGCACCAGCTTACTCACAAAATTACCCTGACCTGGGTCCTGATTTGAATCCCCCACACAACCCTGGGAAATTGCATCCATCAAACCCTCTTTACCAATCCAACGTCGATCAAACATAAAACACCGGCGACCACGCGGCCTCTTGGCACCTATATTAGCAAGAAGAGGTGCATGATCAGAAGCAATCCTAGTCAAATACTCTGTGACCGTATCCGGAAACAACTCATGCCAGTCCTCATTCCCTAATGCCCTGTCTAACCGACAGCGGATCAGCTTCTTATCTTGCCACTCCCGCCAGGACAAAAAATCTCCAAGATAAGGAAACTCCAAAAAACCACAATCCTGGATCAACAATCCATCTCACGGTTCTTTGGAACAGGATCCCCATAAACAAAGGTTAAGTGGAAAATCTGATTATTGTAGACAGCCTCAATATCAATTAGTCTATTAGATTCCATTAAAATTGAAACATTAAAATCATTTGCATTATAAAAAAGGGCTAACCCTCCACTACAACCAATCGGTTCAACCGTTTTTAAATTCTTATAGCCAAAATGGCCTACAAATTGCTCCAAAAAAGAAAAAGATTGCTTGGTTTCCATAAGAAATAAGAAATCTAGCCTATTTTTATTCCATAAATCCCTAAGATGACCAATGGTAGCCTTATTACCAAGCCCTTGACAACTCCAACTCAAAATATTCATTTAACAACATTAGGTTTCGGTGGTTTTGCCCCACCAAAGCCGCCCTTGACCCCTTCCTGAGCCTTTGAGATACCAGTATCTGAACCCTGTGGGAGACGACGACGAGGTGACAGAAGCAGATTTGCATTACGTTTCTTCGTGCTAACCCCTCGAAGTACCAACCCACCCTTCCCCTTTTTTCCTCTCTCACCAGCCAGCAAAGAAGTAGAGTCAACCTGCGCCTCACTGGAAGACCCATCCTCACCACCATACTGAACTTCCGCCTCTGACAACAACCCTTGAGCAGAAGCCAAACCCTTCTCTTCCTTGGAATCGCCATCCACGACCATGTCAGAATCCTCCTCAACTACATCTGACTCCATAGCAACACTAGTAGAACCACCAAGTGACAGCTCGTCTCCCCTAGCTGCATCCTCTAGCAAGATGTCCTCAGACTGCATTGGAATCCCCCCGCTAAGCCCATTGGCATCATGCTCCTCCGCTGGAAGAGCGCACCCTAAAACCTCCTTCTGCAGACCAGCAGAGTTCTCCAGATCCACTTGGACCTCCACAACATCTGTACCAACCGAAGCAGAAGTGCATGTATCTGTATTACCCACAACTACCTCATCAGAGGAACCCAGGATTTGACCCTCCTCAGGAAGATCCGTATCAATAGCAGTCTCACTCAAGGGCCCTTCCTCACCCTTTGAATCCTAAAATAAAGCTTTCTTCACAATATTTTGTTTCTTGTGATCCTCCACTGTCTCCCTTACCGCCTCAGACACTGGAGCCAAGTTTGGAACAAAGGGCTGTCATGACTGACCTCTGGGCACACCATTTCGGCCCCGAGTTTCCTGGGAAATCCCCGAACTAGAAGAACCCTTCGACGCCCCCTTATGACGTGAAGAAGCACCTGAATTATGGTCCATTATGAACTTAACACCTCCAGAATGGGACCCCTTATGACTTCCCTTAGCAAAACCAGTATGACCGGCACTCTTTCTCGAGTCTACCAGTAAAACTCCCTTATAACTCATGTGATCACCCTTGTCACTCTCCTCCTCTGGACCAATATAACGACCTCCGCGAGACACCTCCTTGGATATGGGACAATCCACCTCATCATGACACAGACTAAAACAGGATTTGCACCAACCATATAGCTGTTCGTAAAACATCTTAACAATTGTGATCTCCCCATTGAAAAACTCGATATCCACTTCAAAGCAAAGAGGTTGGAGCCCATGTATTGTAACTTGCACTCTCCCTCTGTCAATATCGATATCCTCAACCACCTCAATATCTGAACCGATATCCCTAAAGGTAGGTTCTGCCCAGAACTGAATGGGGACATCAGAAACCCTGACCCAAAACTTCAGAGAAGACGGATAAGCAGGATCCACAACTGGTGTCCACCGCACCAAGGAAATCATCCAGGAATCAAAATGGAAAGGCTCTTTCGACAAAACCGCAGCAATATCTGCCTCCTTATCGAAATCGAATTGAAATTTACCTAAACCTAAATCCGCACTGCAACCCTCCCCTCGACCTGCCATATGCGCGGCATCATCAGAAGCAAGGACTTCATGTCTTGTTGTTTTGGATTAAAACAACGACCAATCAGGGTCTTGGAATAACCAGCAATAAGGGCTGAGTTATCGAGATAGGATATCTTAACCTTACGTCGTGGACGAGCAACACCCTCCTTCTGAGCCGCCAAACCCTTACCCAGAAGCCCAACTTGAGACATGTCAACCCAGAAAAGCACACACCAAACACGCAAGAAAGCAGAAAACTGCGCAGACAAACCAGATAAAAAGAACAAAAGAAGGAACCCGATGTAGAGATGCAGAACACCGCCTGCTCCTTGTAACCCTTTATTCCGAAAGACACAATCTCGATTAATTTGGATCCAGATCGTCAAATCAATTAAAGGAGATTCGTCCCGCAAGTATCGCATATCAAACCCCAGGAAGAGAGGAAAACATATCACCATGACAATCTCCACCAAATCGCGAATCCTCCCAGATTTCCCATCACCGAATCAAGCCCATTGATGTGCAGATCTCTCAATCACCCCAATACTGGAGCCAATTAAGGAAATGAAATACTCAAGAAGATCTCCATACCAATCCCCGATACCCAAGATCCACTGAAATCTCCCAAACCATTCCAACCTCACCACAATTGATCGACCACCACAAGTACCTTCCTCCCCCCATAGAGCCGCTGTCGAAAAAACCAGTAATAACCCCCATTGACCACCCCGAAACCACACCCAGACCATTCGAATTCTAGAACCCTAGAAAAGTCGCCGCCATCGCCTTTTCGAGAGGAGAGAGAGCTGAAATTTTTTTTGTGAGCTTTGATTCTTAATGTAAGAAGAACTTCGATTCACATTTATTTAAATATTATAATTAATATATATAAATTTAATAAATTTAATAAATTTTTAAAATAATACCAATATGTATAATTAAAAAAGTTTAAAATATTATATAATATGGTTATATAGTAGATGAGTTATAAAGAGGATATGTTGGAATTAATAAAATATCACTAAATTTATGCTAACACGGGTTAAATCCTCATTTTATTATTTATTAATATTAGAATATTAGACATATGAAATCATGTTGATTTAACTAAGATTGGTGAAATAATTAAATCATTATGAACAATGTGACTTAATCATAGTGTATAAATGACTAATTATGTATTTAAATTCCTTATTTTTTGTTATAACAATTAAAAATCAAAATAGAATCTCAAACACTAAAACAAAACAAACTAAATATACCAAACAAATGGTCATAAGTATATTGCGGGTTAAAAAATTAATATAACTATTTAGCCGTACAAACAACCGGAAAATTTAGTTATTTCTATATTTACAAAATATCTAATATTTAGCAAACAAATACAATATAAAATATAAATAATAATAAAATTATATGCACGCGGTGTACCATGGATTAAAATCTAGTTAACTAACAAATGAAATATTTTTTATTTTAATTGAATTGGATCCTTTGAATTTAATTTAGATAAAAGTTTAAAATTTGAACTTTAATCCATATATAATTCATAGAGAATTTTAACAAATCTGCCACATTTGCAAACCAATTTTGTGGGTTCTACCACATTCACCTCGTCCTTTTGCTATGTACCACAACAAAGAAATAAAAAGACTCATATATCCCTCAAGCTCGGTTTCTTTGTTTTTCCGCTGAAAATAAATATTTAAATTTTTGAAAACCAACCGTGCATGTCCTGTCTTTTCGTCTGACAATTAATATATATTAAATTTTTTATTTTATTTTTTTGTGGCCTTAATTCTCGAACTCTTCCTCCTTCCTCTCTCCGGAGTTTCTTTGTTCTCGAACTCATCCAATTAATACTCAACTCTTCCTCTCTCCGGAGTTTCTTTGCGACCGCCGGAGTTTCTATGCCTAACCCTAATTGCGCGCGGCGGAGCTTGTTAGTTTAACCTTTTTTTTTCCATTTTTCACATAATATCCCTTTTGTTTATTGCTTATTGGGATTCTCTTTTTATCCCATCAGATTGAACTGCAACTTCAACGGTGGCCTACCTCCGGAAATGGAAACTAACGTTGACGCCGGTGAGCAGACCGTAGATCCGGGAGCAGTTGGCTCGACCCCCAATTTTAATCTTATTCCCGAAGAAAGTACTTTTCGAGACCCTCTCGATTCTACTGTACCAGTGTTGTCGTAAGTTGTGACCCAGTTTCATCTTTTTCTTTCTCCTTCGACCACCTTATTAAAGTCGTAATTGTTTTTGTCTACACAGAGGTCCCCCCCAGGTGAGAACAACGTTGATCCTCCACCTGTGGTCCCTTCGCCCAACTTTGTCCTTATTCCCGAAAGTACATTTGTGGAAGCCCTCGAATCTGCTGACCCAATTGATGGAGATCTCGAATCCGCTGACCCAAATGTGGGGTAAGTGGCAACCGACATATATTCTCTAATATTGTCGGTGGACAACCATATACTAATTCCATCTTCTTTTGTCTACACATAGATCTTCCAGATTCGACATCAGACCGTGTTCAAACTTACGATGGACATCTTCCTCCGCGTGTTTTTGTCAGAGATGTCCAATCTGGTGACCCAATTGTGAGGTAAGTGGCAACCGTCATATATTCTTTCATTTTGTCGATGGAAAACCATCATATATTCTTTCATTTTGTCGATAGACAACCATATATTAAGTCCATCTTGTTTTGTCTACACAGAGATTTTGTCGATGAAACCAACGAAGGACATCTTCCCCCGCGTCTTTTTGCAACGGATCGCTATCCTCTTAAGGGCCGTATAAACTCATATTCCAAGCCTGAGTATCTGCTGGACATCGTAGAGGCGTTAGATGGGACCCCAGAGTTAGATTGGCTCAAACAGTCTTGCTTTGGTCGTCTTCTACAACTTCCTGTCCGCAAGAGTTCCCTCTCCGGCAAACTTGTCCACCAATTTCTTTGTCGATCACTGGTCACCAGGAAAAAAGATGAAATGTGGTTCGTGTATGGTGGGCATCCGATCAGGTTCTCTCTTCGAGAGTTTGCAGTCTTAACTGGTCTAAATTGTGATCCATTCCCTTCGTCTGAGGATGATACATCTTCTTCTGAATCTGCTGCTTCTGCTGATCCTGATTACCTCAACACTCTTGTTGGTCCGAACAAGAGTTACACAATTAGGCAAATTGTGGATATTCTTAAACAAGACAAGAGGTTGCCGGTTTCAAAGCGGATGGATGGTGATCGTAGGCTCCGACTGTGTCTTGTTGTAATCGTTGATTGCATTCTAATCTGCAATTCATCTAATGTTAAAGCTAGCAGCAAAGTTGTTAATTTGGTTAAAGATCTAGAGTCTTTTGTCAAATATCCATGGGGGAGGCTGTCTTTCGTAAGGACCTTGGAGAGGGTTTCCATTGGCGAGGTCATTCAAGGTACGGCAGAATTAGCTGACCAGTTATCACAATCTCACACAGCTACTCACGGGTTCACTTTATCGTTTCAACTGCTTTTTCTCGATGCAATCCCACTTCTTGAAAGAATCCTTCCAGATGGAGACGATGCCCAAACATTTACTGACCGTTCTGTGGTTCACTTATCAAAGCTGAAGAGCTTTCATAATTCTAACATTTTGGAAACCGAAATTCATCCATTGGTAAGTGTTTTAACTACTATTTACATTTAAACTCACTCATATATTCATCACATTGTGTGTTTTTCCCTTTTTTAGCTTCACGTAGAGAACATTCTTCTTGGCGAATATCTACCAGAATTTCAAAATTGCTCATGGGATGGTCTTGATGACGAGGATCCTTGTGTTGATTTCATATTACAAAAACTGAAAGATGGTCACATGTTTAGTAAAGAGGACTGGCATGGTGGCCTTTCTTCTTTCCCATTGATTTCAACTGTTGTGGCTAAGGACAATACAGCTTTTGCAGCTCCTAAACCTACCAAATCTAGAGGTCCAACCGTTAAGAAGGCCACCAAAACCAAGTCTAATTCTAACCCGCCAGATGGAGGTTCTTCTCCTCTCCACAGAGATTGCTTATCCGGAAGAGAGCTTCTTCAAGAGGTGGATAGGAGGAACGAAGAACACACTTTGAAGATAAAGGAGATGTTAACAGCTGAAAGAGCACAATGCAAAGCTGAAGTTCTTGACGAAGTCCTTAAATCTTTGTCTGCTAAAGGAATCATTCCCAAATCACCTATCGGTATGCATTCAGATCTTTTGGCACAAATGCATCATTCTGCAAATTTGCACCAAAAGACCAAGGAAAAAACACCAATCAACTCGACAAGGTTACCACAAGAGGTATTATGTTAAGTTTAATTTGATAATTTAATTTCATCACCCGTTATCTTTTTACTTTTAAGGGGCTCTAACAATAATTCACTTGTATTCAAGGACCCTGTGGACAACGTCAACAACTCGGACCCTGTGGACAACGTCGACAACTCTCGGTGGACAAGCTTAGGTGCAAATTTGTTTGAAAACTCAAACTCAGAAACTCACGGTGGTACCCGTACCCCAGCCAACTCGACTACTATCCTAGAACAGGTTTTATTTTGAGATTTTTATGGGATAGGTGGATTAAATGTCACGTTTTCTCTTCACGTTTAACACTTATTTCATTTTGTATTACAAGGATGCTGTGGACAACCTCAAGGATGCTGTGGACAACCTCAACGACTCTCGGTGGACAAGCTACGGGCCAGACACCCCAGGAATCCTGAAGAACATAGGTGAACTATACGGGGAAGAACCTCCTTTGGTCAAGAAGGTATTCATATTCCTTTTTTTTCAACTACTGGATGTAATGTCCACCTACTGAAATTAAATTGGCAGGTTAATTCCCCAAGTCACACTACCGACTCAGGGGATAGTACGTCCGGCAACAATTCTGGTGATCCGTCATTATCTGAAGATCCT
>NC_025704.1:28503340-28510122 GCF_000633955.1 Camelina sativa | reverse complement strand
TTCACGACCAGTGGAGGACCCTCCGTATGAATACTCCCCTTTCCGTATTGTAAAACCTGCACTGCGAAAGAAATTTCTGACCAGACTATCCTCATATCCTCACAAGTAAGTCAGTGGACAAAAGATGTTAAGGTTTATATCTTCTATTTAAATTTGAAGAAATATATTCATATTATCTACTTTTGATCTACAGAGAGTATATCATAGATGGCCTCGGCGTTAAGCGTTCTTTCTTTGAGGAATTGTACTCACCCAAATATTGGGTCGATACTCCGGTATGTTTTGTCCAAATATACAACTTCTCTTGATTTTTGGGGTCTCTTAATAAGGCACATACCGCTTGAACCCTTAATTCTATGTCTCTTTTACTCGGCTTCTATAGCATATGGAAGCAATGCTCACCTGGCTGTGGAGGACGATGGGCCCTTATCTACGCGAGACAAGAGTCGCAGTGTTGGATACTTGGTTTACTCACATGATCAGCACTGACTACGCCCTCTACAAGAACAAGAAGAATAAATCAACATTTCAATGGAACAGCCTCATCAAGAACTATGTCTGTGGCTCTCTCTACAGCCGTCAGTGTAATCTCGCGTGGTTCAGCGATGTAGACACAGTTTACACACCAATGAACTGGGGTAAGCGGCATTGGGTTGCTTTAGCGATTAAATTAAAAGAAGGCGAAATTCAGATACTTGATCCCCTTATTGTAAACCATGACCAGTCTAAGCTGCCTCGTCTCATGAAACCGCTAGTTGAGTTGTTACCTATCATCATCAAGGACCTAGTCAACCCCGACGTTACCGATTATCCTCTACCTAAATCGTTCAAGGTTGATAGATTGGTGGACGTCTACCAAAACGACAGAACCGGAGATTGTGGTCCTCTGACTGTGAAATTCATCGAACTACACGCCCAAGGCTTGGGTCTTGATAACCTCACGGAGAAGATGGTGGACGACATTAGAATGAGTTACGCGGTTGATGTCTACCAAGAATTCGTTGTTCATTTGTAATTTTGTGTCTTCTACTTCCACTACTTATCAAATTTGCGGTTCAATCTTGTAACAGAGAGTTCCTCCCTTTTCACTTTCTCATTAGTATCCTGATTTAAGACCCTACTATTATGTCTACCATGGACTTCTCCATCATTTTTAGTCCACAAATATTAAAACTGTGTCTACAATTTAAAGTCTTTCTTGCCTTTACCAATTAACACAATACCTGTCCACAGGNTGTGGCTCTCTCTACAGCCGTCAGTGTAATCTCGCGTGGTTCAGCGATGTAGACACAGTTTACACACCAATGAACTGGGGTAAGCGGCATTGGGTTGCTTTAGCGATTAAATTAAAAGAAGGTGAAATTCAGATACTTGATCCCCTTATTGTAAACCACGACCAGTCTAAGCTGCCTCGTCTCATGAAACCGCTAGTTGAGTTGTTACCTATCATCATCAAGGACCTAGTCAACCCCGACGTTACCAATTGTCCTCTACCTAAATCGTTCAAGGTTGATAGATTGGTGGACGTCTACCAAAACGACAGAACCGGAGATTATGGTCCTCTGACTGTGAAATTCATCGAACTACACGCCCAAGGCTTGGGTCTTGATAACCTCACGGAGAAGATGGTGGACGACATTAGAATGAGTTACGCGGTTGATGTCTACCAAGAATTCGTTGTTCATTTGTAATTTTGTGTCTTCTACTTCCACTACTTATCAAATTTGCGGTTCGATCTTGTAACAGAGAGTTCCTCCCTTTTCACTTTCTCATTAGTATGCTGATTTAAGACCCTACTATTATGTCTACCATGGACTTCTCCATTATTTTTAGTCCACAAATATTAAAACTGTGTCCACACTTTAAAGTCTTTCTTGCCTTTACAAATTAACACAATACCTGTCCACAGGGTATACTAATGCCCACACTTTTAAGTCTTTTTTGCCTTTAACAATTAACAAAATACTTGACCACATTGAAATAGTAATGTCCACATACAGAAATAACTGGCAACAAGTTGCAATCCTCTTTAGTATACTGGATAGCTAAACATAAGTGGGTATGAAACATAACAATTCTTCTTTAACATCAATTTAAGAACATTACAGAGCTCCCAACTAAAAAACATTAAATACCTCACAACTACAAAACACAGTTCATTATAGTCTCTTTTAATGAGGGCCTATAACGTTCCACTATTTAACCTACTACTACGAACACAACTACATCACGAATACAACCATTTTACTCTTACAAAAACCATTTCTTATTTGGGGCAACATCTTTTACTATGTGTCCACTTTCATTAACCACGGTAAATCTCCTCTACTCATTGCCCGATCATCTTCAGCTTTGCATAATCCATCGTTTAGGTAAATATGGTTTCCAGTTCCTAGGACCACTTATGGCTACGGGTAAAAATGGTTTTTCCCTTGTTACTAACTCATATGTCCTCAAACAAACTTGTCTACGTACTTTTTAAGAGGCACCTTTTCTTGTTGACAAGTCTTCAAAGTTCCACCCTTTCTTCATAAGGTGTGTTAAGGCTGGCAACCCGTACGCCTGTTACCTGGAAAGTCTTCGTCTTGTAGCTAGAGAAGGTAAGATTGACGAAGCCATCAACCTATTGTTCAATACAATCCCATTTTCTGAAGAAATGCAGTTTGCACTTGGTTTGTTCTTAATCTGTGCTGGTCATTACCACGATGGTGTCTCAACGATCAACTCATTTACGGAACGTGTTGGCTCATATGCAATGGCTGAATATATTTCTGAACCGGTTTTTCAAAACATTCGTCAACTTGGCCCACGTAGGATCAAAAGGTATTGCGATACTTGGCGGTTTTATAATGTTCCAAAGTGTGCCGGTTATGGATACACATGCACCATGGATTCCCGTTGTGAAGCTTGTTTTGTCTGGTGGAGGAGTATTCAATTCATATGTATGTTTTAAGCTTTAACGTCTTCCCATGTTACGGTGGACATGACGTTTTCGCCATGTCCACCGTTAAACCAAGTCTACATGTCCACCGTCGTTTGCATGTACTTCCCTTCAATGTTCTCCATAAATTAATGGACATATCTCTATTCAGTTATAATTACTAACTTTGGTCCACAATTGCAACTAAACGAGACTAAACAAATATATGCAACCATCATTATAACCTAATTATATTATGGACCAAAACGATAACGTTTGACTGTACTTGCTCCATAACGTCAGGTCGCCATCAATCCGGTAAGACATTGCTCCTTCCCACATACAATGTCCAAATCACTTTACAGCCTGTAACACATCCTTTTAAATTAAAAAAATAATTCAAAAATAAAGTATTAAAATTTAAAAACCAATAAAGGATGGATAACATTCACCATCACTTTCATTATCCCCTTTCTTTCTCTTAACATTGTCTCCGTTTTACCAACAACATGGGTCGATACAGTTACAGTCAGCCTTCTTCCTCCTCGGCTGATTCTGTTAAGTCTCGCGACCGCCAGAATGAAAGGTACGGGATACCCAGGAACTGCTGGTGTGGTAGAAATCTTGAACTAAGTACCCACCATGAAGGTGTAAACCAGGGCCGTCTTTACTACAAATGTGCTAGATTTGAGGTATTAATTGTTCCTTGTAATTTCTGAAGCTCTGTTTCCATTTATTTCACTTTAAATAACCAAGATATGGAATAACAAATTGTGTTTTCTCTTAAAACAAGGATGGCGGTTTACACCTCAACAAGCTGTGGCACGGGGCCATCAACGAGGAAATCCACGACCTACACTCAAAGCTTGATCAGCGTGACGACCTTATCAACTACTTCACCCTTGGACCAAATGGCACGAAGTTCTACCCCTCTATGCTGGCCGCCCGAATGGAACATCATGGAGAAGAGATTGCCCACCTCAAACAACTTATTCGTGAGATCAGTGATGGCTACGAAGAACTTGCTTCCTACGTCCACAACCTTACACCAAGGAACAATCACCCTTCTACTCCATCGACCTTTGGGTTAAAAGGATTCACCATTGCCTTTCTCTTTTTACTACTTATTGGCCTACTTTTTTACATTATTAAGCACTAATGTGTTCGCTAGAAATCACAGTACTTTATGTTGTCTACCAGTACAAGCATCTTGTCTACCAGTCCAAGAATCTTGTCTACCAATTCTTTATGTTTCCTTTTGTTAAGTTATGTACTCTCTGTTTCCAATGTCCTCTATCTTTCCTCTCTAAGTTATGTACTACATGGCCATCTATCTTTTGTGTTGTTTTCAGAAGACTAATTTAAGCATGCCTTTAATTGCATATCCACACTTTCAAAATTACTTGTCTATTACCACGCTTTCAATATTTCATATTATGTTATGTCCACAGTTAAATTACCTTTCCATCATCAGGCATAACTCAGTCACATGTTAGACTAGTAACCAAATGCTGAAGGTGTGTGTGGACTAAAACAGTTATAGCCAAAAGAGTCTTACAACCATATCCCCTAAAAGAGGCTTACAACCATATCCCCAAAATAATCTTACAACCATAATAACCATAGCCAAAGGTGTTTGTCGACTAAATCTTACAACCATAATAGCCAAAAGAGTCTTACATCCATATCCCCCAAAATAACAGCCATACTACCCAATTTGATTTCCCAAATGCCATACTATCCAATTTGAGTTCCCAAATGCTGAAGGACATTAAATCTTACAACCATAGTAGACAAAATAATAAGGGACTCATAGTGAAAAATCCATCAGCATCCAAAAAATGGAATCCCAAAAAACACTTCCTTAACCAATCTTTTTCTCTTCAAATTAGCGTCGAGCATGTTTTCCTGTTGTGACCTTGTCCAAAACCTCCCACATTTTGTTACTCTCTTCTTTTTCTGGAAAACATTCATATCCAACCAACAAATGGTTACTTAAATGGACCATGTTTTATAAGAGTGGACATAAATGTTTAAATAGAGTGACTTACGTGATGAACTTCACCCTGTGATGGAACCCTTCTCTTTTTTGGCCTTCCCCCTGGCGCTTTGTCCTTGGTGGGTTTACAGGTACCTCTGTCAATTCTTCTGGGATGTCCACGTCTTTCTCATTTGGACGAGGCATTACAACTCCTTTGTACTTTTCCCTCCATGGTCCAACAAAATAACAGCGGCTTATTAGTGTGTATGGGTCAATGTTTCTTATTCGACCAGCAGCCAGAGCGTGACAGCAAGGTACCATAAGTACGTCAAAAACCCTGCAAGTACATGTTTTAATCTCAAGGTCAACTGTAAACTCACACCCAATCCCGTCGTTCACTTGGTAAATCCAGTCAGAAGCTCCATTGACCGCACAATTGAGTGACTCCTTCAGATGGTCAATCAACAATTCTTCAATTTCTGGTGTACACCTTGTCCTTGTCTTCCCAGCGAATGTCCTTCTACACCAAAACCACCTCATCAACATTGCTCTTATGAACTCTACCATTGACACTATCGGATAATCAACAGCCTTTTGCATTGCGGCGTTCAGTGACTCTGAGATGTTGCTACTCATCAAATTGTAACGGTTGCCAGGGAAGTGTGAAAGTGTCCAATGTGGTAGTCCAATCTTAAGTAGATACTCCGCACACTCTGGTTTTGTTTCCTCGATTTGCCTCCACTAATAACGGAAATTACCAACTGTATATGCTCTCCCTGCTTTTGAGACAAGGTTAGCCAGACCGCCGCTTTTGAATTTGTTATTAACATTACGAAAAAGATGAACGGAGCATGCTGCATGATGTGCTAGAGGATATACTTTTGCGAGTGCTGTATAGATAGAAGCATGCCTATCAGATACGAAAACAAGGTCTTCTTCATCTGGAATAAATTTCGATAGATTCTTCAAAAACCACACCCACCCAGCATCATTCTCCACTTCCACTACGCCAAAGGCTAGTGGATAAATCTGCAAATTTCCATCCTGGCCACTAGCTGCTACCAAACAGCCTTTGTACTTACCCTTCATCGCTGTACCATTTATCACTATAACTTTCCTAAGAAACTTGTACCCATCAATACATGCCCCAAATGCGAAGAACAGATATTTGAACAATGTGTTACCCTTCTTGTCGACCGTCGTATGCAAATCTGTTATTGTCCCAGGGTTTGTTGATTTAACTAGGTGTAGATACGTTGACAGAAATTCGAAGCTTCCTTCTTCAGTTCCTCGTGTAGCATTAACAGCCAATTCCTTAGCGTTCCAGGCTTTCATGTACGATATCGTTACGTTCAACTCCGACAATACCATTTCTGGTAACTCGCATGCCCTTGGTCCTTTTTTCCCATTTGCAAATTTCCCTCGCAAAAGTCCACCCAATATCTTCGCTGCTGCTTTAGAACCATATCTAGACCTAGCCGTAACGTCGCAGTTGTGTTCCATTGTAATGGTTCTCACTTCCAAATTCAAGGTGTTTGGAAGAGTGACAGCATAAACCCTCCAACCACAATTCTTGTCCACGCAGGATGCAATTACTCTCGTTTTGTCGGAAGCAACTATACGGAAGCAGAAAATCCTCTTCATAGCATAAAGTGATAGCGCATTGTGCATCTCGGCCTTATCGGAAAATATTCTACCTACATAGATTGCATCACCCACTCTTTTCAAATCCATGTTTCTTTCATGGCTTGGCAAGCCTCTCATATTATCATGGCATGGTGGAGCGTCATTCAACAATACAGGGTCAGTTTCATCTATCACAAGTCCTCCAACAAAATCAACAAAATCAGCATCCGAACATTGATAACCAGACGATGAACC
>NC_025704.1:28449830-28501119 GCF_000633955.1 Camelina sativa | reverse complement strand
GATAGAAGCATGCCTATCAGATACGAAAACAAGGTCTTCTTCATCTGGAATAAATTTCGATAGATTCTTCAAAAACCACACCCACCCAGCATCATTCTCCACTTCCACTACGCCAAAGGCTAGTGGATAAATCTGCAAATTTCCATCCTGGCCACTAGCTGCTACCAAACAGCCTTTGTACTTACCCTTCATCGCTGTACCATTTATCACTATAACTTTCCTAAGAAACTTGTACCCATCAATACATGCCCCAAATGCGAAGAACAGATATTTGAACAATGTGTTACCCTTCTTGTCGACCGTCGTATGCAAATCTGTTATTGTCCCAGGGTTTGTTGATTTAACTAGGTGTAGATACGTTGACAGAAATTCGAAGCTTCCTTCTTCAGTTCCTCGTGTAGCATTAACAGCCAATTCCTTAGCGTTCCAGGCTTTCATGTACGATATCGTTACGTTCAACTCCGACAATACCATTTCTGGTAACTCGCATGCCCTTGGTCCTTTTTTCCCATTTGCAAATTTCCCTCGCAAAAGTCCACCCAATATCTTCGCTGCTGCTTTAGAACCATATCTAGACCTAGCCGTAACGTCGCAGTTGTGTTCCATTGTAATGGTTCTCACTTCCAAATTCAAGGTGTTTGGAAGAGTGACAGCATAAACCCTCCAACCACAATTCTTGTCCACGCAGGATGCAATTACTCTCGTTTTGTCGGAAGCAACTATACGGAAGCAGAAAATCCTCTTCATAGCATAAAGTGATAGCGCATTGTGCATCTCGGCCTTATCGGAAAATATTCTACCTACATAGATTGCATCACCCACTCTTTTCAAATCCATGTTTCTTTCATGGCTTGGCAAGCCTCTCATATTATCATGGCATGGTGGAGCGTCATTCAACAATACAGGGTCAGTTTCATCTATCACAAGTCCTCCAACAAAATCAACAAAATCAGCATCCGAACATTGATAACCAGACGATGAACCCACTGCTACTATCGCATTGTTCATTGGGATGCCGCTAGAGTTCCCCTCTACAAGAACCACACCCTCATCTTCATCATCAGTTACACCCGTCCTCTCCATGTTAGGATCCCAGTCCGGAGGATACTCTTTGTTAATCCGTTCAGTCCACTCATCGTAATCATATTCTGGACTGCTATCCCCAACTATGAGATTGTCCACTGCTGCTTCTACAGTGGACAATGGACCTACAACATCACCACTTGAGTTGACTATGTCTACATTAATCATATTGTCCCCCGTCTTTCTCATATCAGAAACCGATACATCACAAAGCCGATCTTCCCCATTCACCACCACCTCAACATGGTGACCCACCATTACATTGTGATCAGGTTCTAATGCAGTAACCACATTAACCTCATATAGACCTGCTTCACAATTATTGTCCAATCCAATCCCATTGTCTGACGACGCAGCTGTAGTGGACATCACCTCATTATCCTGGTCCACCAACAGAGCTCTTGTAGACACCCCCTGAGTATCTTTCTCCACCAACGGGATACTAGTGGACAACCCCTGATTACACTTGTCCACCAACGGAACTATTCTGGACACCCCCTGTTTATCCTTATCAACTACACTAACCTCATATAGACCCGCTTCACAATTATTGTCCCATCCAATCCTATTGTCTGACGACGCAGCTGTAGTGGACATCACCTGATTATCCTGGCCCACCAATGGAGCTCTTGTGGACATCCCCTGAGTATCTTTCTCCACCAACGGGATACTAGTGGACAACCCCCGATTATACTTGTCCACCAACGGAACTATTGTGGACACCCCCTGTTTATCCTTATCCACCCTTTCAGTCATCCTTGCCTTATAACTTGCTTCTATCTCCTCCACAAACGCCACCAAAACTTCATCATCAAGCCCATCATCTCCTTCATCCGCAACCATACCAGCGCACACAAAATCGTCACTCTTTTCTCCATCAGCCGAACCTTTAAAACTCACATAGAGATATAGTCCTGGGTAATCCGCCATCAACCCCTTGAACTGATTCCAATCAATTTCTGATTTTAACGCAACAGGGGGCCATTTTCCTTGACTCATAATACCCGCTTCTCCTTTAAAGCAAAAGCTCAAGATTAATTTTGTCTCCCATAAGCGCACCCTGAACGCTTTTGCAACCTTCTCTTCCAACTTTACCAATGTCGTCCCTTGATTATACCCTACATACCTTGCCAATTCTCCCACGCGAGGAACAAACTTCCAATTCCCGCTTGTTGCACAAGTCCAGTCCCCAACTAAAACACAAACACTTTCTTCCATCACCTACAAATGCCATCTAAAACATGTTACGACATTTCAAAAATTGTTCTTTTTATACTATCATAAGATGGACATTTAATGCAGAGCACAACGAACATACCAACTGGCTATCAAAACACTTGAAATACAAATATTTGTCACAATAAATGTTCACATACCTTCGTACCAGTGTCTTCGTCCACCACAAAAACACTCTCAATCCTTCTCCTTCTATTAAACGCAAGCAACTTGTCCGTTAAAAACAAGAAATTTTAATTTTTTATTCTTAATACTCTAATGCTTCCTTTTACCCAGCATTCAACTTCTTTGTCCGCTATTAATGCCAATTTCAGTTACCCATGTCATTAATGCCAATTCGTAGGTTGTACTGACTCGCCGAACACCTATTTTGTTTCGCAGGAAGCAAACAACTGAGGGTAAAAACGTCATTTTCTGTAGCTCAATTTGGTAGATTTCAAAAGGTTCATCAAATGTGGTATAATTGAAAAGGTTTATATGCAATGTGGTAGATTTTTTAAAATTCCCTAATTCATATGGTCTAAAATCTCCTTGTCGTTAAATATATTCTTTAGTTTATAACTTCTGTCACTAGCTAGTTGACAATTTTTGTCATCCATAATTCATATCAATCAATCATTTTCAAAATTTCATTATTTGCATTCTTTAATTTAGTTTAGGATAAGAAATCATGAACCACAAAATAAATTTAGTTTCTTAATCAATGTTTTCAGTTTGGTTTATTTTGTTTTGGTTGCAACCTACAAAATTAGTTTTTATTAATTTAAAGCAAGAATATTAATTTTTCCACCTACAAAGTTTGATTGCAACATACAAAACTAGTAATTAAAATTGTATTCCATCAAAGACGGTATTATTTTAACCGAACTTCCCTCTCAAGTGATGCATGTTGGAATAGTTAGTATTGACTTTGCAACTTAATTTCCAAATTAATGAATTAAATTGAAACACCAGTACACAAACCAAACACTAAAACACAAAAGAGCATTGTATAATCACTCATCTTTAAACCTAGATTTTTGCAGTAATCTCCTCCTGATTTTATTAAACCAATGAACGAAAAACATATATGGATTAGGTATAGTTGTCCAAATTAAAAAGCTTATCTCTGTTTGTTATTTGACGTACTTTGCATACAACGTCGGTTCGTTATTTGACATCATACTCTTTCCAACTCATTCTTATGAGTTATGACTCTTATGAGTAAGCATATAATGAAAATTATTTTTTTTGGTAGGCAGCATATAATGAAAATTATCAATCAAGCTTTTTATGTATAAAAGCATAATTAAATGATGTTTATTAAACTTTTAAAAAGATAGCTTTGCATCGCTGTCACATTGAGTGAGCGGTTAGGTGACTGGATATGGAATTTATTATAATGAGATAAGATATAATTAAGATAAAAATATAATCAACTAACAATAGTATTTTGATTTTATGAAATTTTATTACATAGTGTAATGATAAAAATATAGTACTATATTTTCTCAGTAAAAGACATCTATAAAATTTGTAAACTAAAGACCTTTTCAAATTGTTACTTTAACACGTATATCCAAAAATAAGCACAATCATATTCAAAACTTTAAACACATGAAATTTTTTTGACATCGTGAATGATAAAAACAATACTAGCAATCAAAACATGAAAACATAGATAATTGGTACACTTTTATCGAAAAAAAGGCACACCATTAATCGATGTAATGATTTCGAAACCCAATTTTAAAAAAAATAGAGAAAGCACCTGATGAAGAAACAAAAGAAATATGTAAATGGGATTGAAGATTGATATGAGATGTCTAATTGCAATAATGGAGCAAGAACTTTCTCAACATAATAAATCAACTTTTCAAGAAAAAGAGAATCACAACTTTTGTAGCATTGGAGATAGTAATCAAACTCTTAACAACCAATCAATGTGATGACTATATAATAATAGTAGTAGTATCTATTTTTTTGGGAAAAGAAACACCAAAAAAAAAGAATAAAATTTGACGATATTTACTACTAATATATTTTGGAGAAAAATAAAAGAGAGTAAAATATACCAAAGAAGGACAGAAAGATATTTTTTAAAAATACCAAAAAAAAGAAAAAAAGAAAATATCAAATCAAAGAAGAAAATTCCAAGGAAAGACCAAAGGATGGTTCCTTGAACCCAACGCTTCTTAGGCTCGGGACTTTAGGTTCGGAATTAGCTTCGGAATACTTTTTAGTCGACATTGGGAGAGGCGATAAGAAGGCGAGGCTCTTTCTCTTTACTTCTTCGTTTCTTCAAACTCTTTCGCTGCAAGTAAAAGAAGAAACCAAATCTCTCTCTCTCTCTCTCTCTCTCTCTCTCTCTCTCTCTCTCTCTCTCTACTCTTTGGCTTTCTTAAACCCCTTTCTCTCTCTCTAAAAACCCACCTTTTTTGAGTAAAAAACTTTAGGTGCTGACTCGAAAAAAGGTCTGGTCTTTAACTGCATTCTGAAATGGCGATTGAAGATTACGAGAACCCAAATCGAGAAATCAAACCTAAGAACAAAAGATTCATGGTATTTCTAATCATTACCCCTCTCTAGATTATCACATTGTTCATATTCTTCCTCTGTTTACATTGTCTTCTCTTTGTGTTCATACGAAATGTGTACTCTTTGTGTTCATACGAATCTTCTGCTCCTTTAATTTTCAATTCTAAGATTTGGGTTTTGGTTAAATTGGAGTTTCTTTCACTGGAAACAGGAAAAGTTGTGTTCTTTTTTTTTCCTTTAATTTTTGTTTTCAGATGTTTCAAATGCTCTGTTTTTGGTGTAAAGAACAATGCTTTCGATTTTCTTGGAAGAAGCAAAACAAAACAATGTTCTTTGGAAATTTCATATATTTTTTGTCATTATTGATTCATTACTTTACTTTATTATCTTCTGTGTCACGAAGAACCAAAGCTTGAAGTGCTTGAATTGAATAATGTAGTTTGGTAGATTAGGGTTTCAAATTGGGGGAAATGGAGCAGAAGACGAATCTTTAGGATTAGTAAAAAGGATCTTCTTCGAACTAGATTCACGGCGTGTTTTTCGATTCCGTACTTCTCGCCGTTCAAATTGCTTTTGTTTTTTTATGTTTTTAGAATATATTCTCCGAGACGAATTTGGGGATTCCTTATTATCTTTGGTTGCAAGATTATAAAAAATGTTATTGATAATTTGGTTTATAAAACCAAGAGTCTTCTCAAGTCTGTGTAAAGGAGGAGACTTTTGTTTTGATATGTTGAAGTCAATGGTGTTTCTGGTATTAGATTATATATTGAAGTTATATTGTTTTGAGTTCTTTGGGATAATAATGAGTTATGTTGTTACTGGTGTTTTGCAGGGAGCTGGTGGACATGAGGAAGAAGAGAATAAGTGGCCTCACTGGCTGAAACCTTTACTAAACGTACATTTTTTTGTTCAATGCCAGTTTCATGGACACTCACCTAAAAGCGAATGCAATATGTATTGCTTAGACTGTACCAATGACTCGCTTTGTTCTCTCTGTCTTCCTCACCACAAGAACCATCGTACCATTCAGGTGTGTTTTGCAATTTCTTTATCCAAAGTTCTCTTATTGTTTTCTTTTTCTCGGCTTTGAATGTTAAGAAGTTGTTGGTTTGCTGCAGATAAGGATATCATCTTATCATAATGTGATAAGGATCAATGAGATACAGAAGCACTTAGACATATCAGGCATTCAGTCATATGTGATCAATGGCGCAAAGGTTGTCTTCTTGAAAGAGAGGCCTCAGCCTAGGCATGGTAAAGGGACTACTAATACCTGCAAGGTCTGTGATCGTGGCCTTGCTGATAATTTCTTCCGCTTCTGCTCTATTGGCTGCAAGGTACCATATACCTACTTACACTCCAATTACCATTCACTATTGCTTGTTTTCTGACATGGAAGAAGAACTCTGAGTATCTTCTATTACAGAACTTTCCTTTGTTTTGTGGTTACTTACTTTCTAGTTACAGAAGAAAATTTTGAAACTTTAGAGTTTTGGTCTTCTTCTTTCCTGAGCAAAAGAGACTTTCTTCTGATATACTTCTTCTCTGTGTTTGTGGCAATTGAACTAAAAGGTCGCAGGAACATCTGGAAGCTTTGAGAAGAGACTGAAGCATACACCGAATGAATCAGATAATTCTCTCAACAGTTCTGGATTAGAGAATAACGATTCAGGAGTAGAGAATGACAATTCAAATCTGCATCAGAGTGTCAGCCCACCAAGACCTCAATTTCCTCCTGGTTCTCTCCGAAAGCGACGAAGAAAGGGAATTCCTCACCGAGCTGCAGTGAGTTGAGATTGGATCAAGAAGAAGCTCTTGTTACGTTTTTCAGGGTTCTTTAATATATGTATGTAGACATCCTCCAAAAAAGGTTGTATAGCGACAGGGTTTGAACTTTCTCTTAAGTGTCTATTCACCAAAGAAAGGCCTTAAGATAGTAGTATGAATTAGTCTTATAAACTAAGTAAGTGTATATATCTTCTTGATACCTTCTTGTGTAAAGTGGTAGCGTGGTGCAATGAAACTAGACAGTGAGTGTTTTTAATTTGGTTTTGAACTTTTGATAGACTACATAACAATAACGATAATTACGTATATGGAATGCGGATTAGACATTCAAAGTTTCACAAACCCCAAACCAAAGAGATTATACAAAATATTCTTCAAGTTACAGCAAATGTTCTGGTAGTAGTTGCACATAAAACACTCTACAGGGGCCAAAACGTAGAGAAACTAAAAATACAGGAATCCAATAAATTTAAAAATTCCTCCCAGTTTTGCCACTTAACTTCTCATCTCGATCATGTATAACCTTGCTTGTACTTCCTGAAAATATCCTCAGTTTCGGCATTTCGGAAGGCGCAGCACCCGATTATGTAAACGATGATCAATCCGATAAGCGCCAAAAGGAGAAAGATATCAGCTTTTAACCAATCTACCTTGATATTTGCGAGCAAACCGGCTTTACAAGAATCACAACTGTAACACAATGTGTTTTGATCATTGCTCCATTGTAGACAATCCATATCAGCAGACATATCTATGGGACTTATCCAATAAGTTGGGTTTACGAATGTGAAACCACATTTTGTTGGTGGCTTGCAGCAACCAGACTGAAAATAAAAGAAACGGGGTTAGAATTTAAATAAGATATAAATATTGGGGCCAAAAGAGTTGTACCGCGTGTGTGATTAAGTGCACCTAGTGGAAGAATCTAGAAAAGTTGGGGAGTTTTATAATTTTTTTATTAAAAGGTTAAAACTTTTCCAGTTTTTGTTCCCACAAGCCTATATATATATAAGCTAAGAATCATTTATAATTTATAATTTCATTAATCTCCATCCACCTGTTATTTCCTGGCCATTCGATTTCTATCCTGTACTTTTTATTTAATTCAATTTACACCCCTAGATTTGAAATTTTGTAAACAAAAGAAATCTTCATATGAATTTAAGAAATTAAATTAAAGGATATACTTTTCACTTTTTCAGTCTTATTTTAGACAAACCTAACAAGCAAAGCACCAATTATATCTTCCATTACCACCCCTGTTCTTTCTTGGCCATTCAACTTTAATCCCCATACTTTTTTCTAATCAATTTACACCCTACTTTTCCTTGGCCATTTGAGTTTCAATGTTTCATATCAAAAACCATAAAGAGAACAAAATCTTGAAAAAAGAGGAGTAAGAAACTTACTTGAATGGGACTAAGAGGAGCATTGAAGAAATCTAGAGCCATAGTGAATCTCTGGTTTAGTTCAGGGCAGATAGTAGTAGTACTCAAACAAGTACGGATCCTTTCCCATTTATAAGATCTCTGAACTCTTCTACGTAACCAACCAGAGAAATCTTGAAGACTATACTCAAGATAAGCTCTACTTGGCTCTGGATGACCCGCGCCTCTAATGGTTACCATGTAAATAAACCCGACAAGAACACCTAAAAGTACAATGAGAACAAGCATGGCGATTAAGTAAACAACAAGAAGCCACGTGATTCTCCAAAACCCTCCGATGAAACCAGCGAGACCCACTAGGAGGATTAAGATCCCGAGGATTATAACTGGCCATTGAAGGAGCTTGACGCAGGAGTTAACTGTTCCCATGGCTAGCCAGATTCCGGCGCCGATGACCGGAATGGAGAGGAGGACGGAGATGAAGTTTATGCAACCGATTACATTGTTGCTCAAAGGCATCTTTTTGTGGGGGGAGAGGAAACTATTAACTCTGTTTTTTGTGTTCTTGAAATGGATTTTAGGGTAATAACTTTGAGAGAGGGAGAGAGAAAGAGATAGATAGTGTTCAAATTAACAATAATAAGAGAACATGTGTGAAAAGTGAATAATGTTATATAAATATTTTTTGATTTGAGGGGATTTAGGCAGGGTAATGGTAATAATAACTTAGAGAGAGAGAAAGACTTACATGTGGGGTGAAAATGAAACATGCTATATAATAAATTAACTAAGTATTTGAAAAGGGAAAAAAAGTGGATTTATCATTTCTTAAATTAGGTATATTGACTATATCTTTCTTAAAAGAGAAAAAGAAATCCAAACTATAGATTACATTTTTGAAAATATCAAAATTACATATTGCATTTTTGAAAATATATTAAAAAATTAGTGTATAGTTTTCAAATTTTGATTAGCAAAGGTGAATACAAGATAATGTTGATTTTAATGAGTTTTTTTTTTTTTTGCTAAGATTTTAATGAACGAACTAATCATAAGAAAAATTTCAGAAGATAAGTAGATGACACACAAATTGACAAATACTTAAGTGTATTTATTAAACTTTCATTATTATTGTATTTAAGATGAGTAAAAGATCATTATTTAATAAATTGAACAAAATTCTTTTTTTTTTGGTTAAATAATTTCAATAAGCTTATTCTAAATTTGAAAACTAATCCGTATTTTTTTAAAAATCTTGTTTAAGTTTTCGCTTACATTTATGTTTTTAGAAATTTCTGAACAACTTATACTGATAATTTAAAAATTCACGTTAAAAAATATTAAAATTAACTAAAAAAAACCTAGTCAGAATTGCGTCGTTGTGCTGATTGCTGAACATCCTTCATCAATTCTCTCTAGCTATTTTTTATTTTAGATGTACCATTCTTCTCTACAATAAAAATAATAACTTTATTTTAACCATATAATCATCAAACCATAAAAATCATTAACTTTACATATTACCTATAGGATCATTGTTTCAGATGTTTGACATGAGGAACCATTTCATCGCGAGGTATTTCCCTATTTGTTTCAAAAAAAAATCAACACCACTGTTGATCTCTTCTGCTGTATTGATCTTCTCATTTTCTTTTTATAAAAGTAGGCTTATATGATGGAATGAATTTGAAAGTTGATATTTTTTGCTGAAATAAAACAAACAAGTAGACGTATTGAATTTAATCCTACCGCCGAAAAAAACTAGTTAAACACAAAAATATTTCCAAACTTCTAATCTATTAAAGACAAGAAAAGTTAAATTTGTAAATTTTTTATAGATTATCTTCAAATTAATAGACAATCTAACCACATTAATGAGATGACTAAGATTTTCACTACTAACTTTTATTTATAAAAATTATATATTTGTATGGTTCAAATTAATTTATTATTGCAATTTTATTGTATTTTCAAGAACAGGAAATAATATGTATAACCTTTTAAAAAAAACTTAACATACAAGTATATAATCTCAGTATAACAAAAGCTATATACTAGATAGAAGTCAACTGCTAGTAACCAACCACAAGAAAATCTTCACAAAACCTAAAAGTTATTGTGTTATTCATTCAGTTTTAATTTCAATTGTTATGAGCATATTTTTCTACTCTTATATTTCATAAAAGGGTGGTGGATGCTCTTATGAGTTGAACAAATTTTTCATGAGAAAATAAAAATAAAAGGTACCTTGGGTTCAAGAGGAGATGGGAACTTTATTTGCGAATGCATCTCTTGTGAGGAAAAGCCAATGCAAATATCTCGTTCCATCGGAAAGGATCATATTTCTTAATCCTCATTATTAGATGACAATCTTAGTGCGATGTCTAATCCAGCATTAGGCTTCATTAAAAAGTGTTTTGCTAATGATCATTTAACCTATTGTTTCAACTTTCAACAAACAGTTATACAAATTTTATCTCATTTTCAAATTAAAGAAACTATAAAGGTACATATTGATAAAATCTAAACAAAAAACTATATCCATCTCTTAATCTCGTTTTATATAGACATTGATTGTATATATGCATACTGTCCAAAAACAAAATAAATTTGTTTCCATTTAATAATAAACAACACAATACCTTCGTCGTACGAACTAGATAGTATATGAGGAAAATGTGAACAGGTTGACCAAATTCAATATCCAAAAGTGACATGACAAAAGAAAAGAATTATTGTGAATAGTTCAAATAATATTTGGAGATAAGAAAGAGAATCTTTATTACGTGAAGAAAAGTCAAGATTTCCACTTCTTTATACGAGTACAAGAATACAACAAGATCATTGGGTTTCGAGTGGAGTAGAAAATGATAAGCAATGAACAGAACAACTTAAATAATGAAAAAGTTCATCGTGTACGTGTATGAATGAGACTGAATGAGTGCAGGATACACAAAACAAAGCCCATATCATAAACTATTAACATGGGCCACTGGTCCATAAAATAGAGTTGTCGATGTAGATGGTAATGGAACATAAGCAACCGAACACAAAAATCTCACTCGCAATGATGGTGGGGTGTCCCAAATCTTGTGTAAACAGTAGATTTTAAATTAATTATCACATCATGATTTTGATTTACATACGATAACACCACGTACGTAAAATACTTATTTAGAATCAGTCGTTTGCATGTTAGAACTTAGAACTTAGAATCTTAAATTGGATAACTATCTCCAAAAAATATCATCTCTTTAGCCCTTGGAATTTCATATAAACGAAATACTTCAGAAGATAGCCTATCTGAAAAATGTGATGATCGATAAATAAATTAAATTCAAAGCAATCCAAAAGGACCAAAACCCTATACAAAGTGTGACAAGTGTACTAATTTATAACTTACTATCAGAAATGCATGAAAAGAAGAGTCAAACAACGAACATATTAAGGGCCACTATAATCCACATAATTCACATTTAGCCTTTACAAGAGTCAGAAAAGAACCTAGGAAATTAAAAAGAAAGAAGTGAGTTTTCTTTATTCTGAACACAAAAAGATGTAAAAAATAAAACTAAATGTTAAAAAAAGGAACAAAAAAAAAAGATTTCTCAGAGAGAATGAGTGGCATTTGTGTGATTCAAAGAGAAATCAAAGGGTAGTTCTGACATTGATGAGCAACAAATAGGCTCCTCTTCAATGATACTTAGCATGTGGTGAACTGCTCCTGCAATGTCATCTACTGAACTTAGCTGGCAACTCTCTTCCACCTTTTACAATCCAATTAAAACAAATGATTACAATATTAACCTAAAATAACATTATGTGAATTTGTAAAAAAAAAGGGTTTAAATTGTTATTAACTCACGTGGCAATAATTGAACCTGTTTTCAAGAAATAGGTGAAAAATAAGAAAAATAACTCCACCAAGTATGGTAATAAATGTTGGACCAAATCTAGTTAAGAGTTCATAGACATTCCTTTTATATGCTCTGTCCCTTGGACCGCACATAATCTACCCGTCTTGCTTTAAATACCTAACATACATTCTCAAAAACACCCCTCAAATTCGGTTTAGTCCGGTTTAATTTGGTTTTGTGTATACTAAGATGATAAGAACTTATATAACCCTAGTACTGATAGAGTAAGTAGCAGAAATGTGAAATGCTAAACTTGCATTTGAAGTTTTGAACTAATCCAGTTTAGTACGGTTAATTATAAGTTGATTTATTACCTTAGCGCTGATGGAGTAAATAGCGTAAGTGTCCATTGTTGTGACGCTAAGGTGAAGAACCGAGAGTGAAAGCGATTGTAGAGCAGCCACCAGCCTCGAAAGCTGCGGTGGCCTAGCAGTGGCCATCGTGCTCCACCGGAAACCTCTCCTCCTCGACAAGATTCTGATGTTAGCATGAGTTTCGATTAGAGTCACCTCGAGATCTTCCAAAGCGGTTTTCACCGAGCTTGTTGAGCCGTTCCTACTCTCTTGGCTCGGATCGTAAGAGTGAAGAAAGAACTGTGATATCGACAGCGGAGACTGTTGATGAGGATTCTCCGGTTCGCCGTTTGAGTCTTGACTTGTTGAAGTAGTAACCGACTGGTTTAGTTTAGCATTATGAAGCTTTTGAGCTTCAAGAGATAGTAATTTGTGTTCGAGTTCTTTGATGAAATCTATGGCTCCACCTACTATTGAAGCTTGATCACCCTTTCAAGAAAATAAACCCACCAAAAGTATAAGTGAACCCAAACAAAAATAAATTAAAAGAACTTTTGAAAGATTTAAACCTTTATAGTGAATCTTTTCATAAAAGAAAAGAGAAAATTTTAATACTTTTCTGAATTCTCAAAAAAAATTGAAACCCTAGTTTAAAATTCGTAAACTTCTTAATAAGAATTATGAAATTATCCATAAGAACTGAACCTTGTGAGCAAAAGGTTGAGGCATGAGAGATCGTAAGACAGAGAGATGTTGATTCATTTGTCTTCTCCTATTTCTCTCGACGGCAATGTGAGTCATTCGTTGGTTCTCAGCTTCTTCTTCGTTTTTGCAAACCCTAGGTTTCCTCCTCCTCCGCTTCTTCCCTCGATTCGTGGCCGGTGGTGGTCGCGGTGGTGGAGGTTCTTGATGAGATATCTCATCCATAATTGTGTTCTTGGATATGATGACATCATTTCCCGGCAGTGGCTCGAGGTCAACGAGAGACTTGAATGGAGTTGGTGAAAGAGTTTCGGAGAGCAAAAAGTTTAAGAGACCATTTGATGATAAAGCTTCTAGAGTCATTGCTCTTGACGTCGTTTATTCCCTTATTGAATTACCAAGTATCATTGATTTATATAGCAACACTCCAAATCTCTAATTTCTAATATTTGAAAAACATATATATTAATTTTTTTTAAAAACTTGCGGGCGAAAACGACATTTTCGGAAAATAAAAGGCAATGATTAAATGAGAAAAAAAAAATGACAAATGTTGAAGCTATGGTGCTCTGAGTGTGTACATGTGAGACATTATTTGATTGTGATCGGTACTATCATGGAAGGGTTAATTATCAACTTTGCTGAATCACATACTTTTTCATTATTTTGTAGTAGTTTGACCATTGATAAAAACATGCATAATCACATATATCATTTTTATGTTTCCACATATTATCAGTTCGTAAATTTTAGTTAACTTATTACAAACCTAAATTATAATAGGAAGAGCATATGAATATATGATTTCTCAATTTACAAGAAAAAGATAACTTACTAAAATCTGAGACATCTATCCATTATATATTATAATTTAAACACTCATTTTTAATAAGAATTCGGAAACGAAATTCATAAAGTAGATAATGCTTGACTCTAAATTCAACTGATGTATGCTACTATTGACCTCCGGTCATAAAAGATGTATAAGAGTCCGCAGAATAAAAATGTCACAAGCTGTGTAAATTGTAATCATCTTCCAAAATGAATATGTTATATGTATGGATTCTTATTTTTCTTTTCCAATTCATAGTGTATATATAAAGATATATAAAATGCACATGTATACATTTTCATAGATCAGAAAAGGATTTGAGAAGGAAGGAAGAGCAATGGAGTGCTGGTGGCACGTGAGATGGGTCAGACAGAGTCTAAGGTCTTGTTATTTTCTCGAAACTCTGGACCATTCTCTCTTTTTCACTTAATTTACCCTTTTTACTACCCTAAAAAACCTCTACCTATTCTTACAGTTTTTCAAGTAGCAACCCCCTAAAGAATCTTATACATCATCATACATAATTCTTGTTAGTTGCAAAATTCAGAAATCTATATATACAGAAATGCTAACGCAATTGTTTGCATTTTCAAACTCTATATATGGGACTTCAAATCTTAGCAAATATGATTATTTTGAGAATTACTGTTTGTATATCAACTTTGATTTTTTTGAACACAAATTAGAATGCAAATATGTGTATTGTCTTCGATAAAAAAAAAAAAGAAGTAACACTCAAACTCAATCATAGAAATGGAGAGCAAATTCCAAATATTCGACTCAAGAAGGAAAAACAAATGGGACCAAAACCGGTTCGGTATTTAGCAATGTTGGACCGTGGGGACCGGACAATAACATACACAAAAAGAGACAAATGAGTGCTGGAAGAAAGCAAAATTTCACATTTCCTATTTATATATTCTTCTTGAATATATTTTTGTGTGCTTAAATTCTGTATAATATCTAAGATATATATTTTGTATATGTATGATATTGGGAAAAGTGATAAATTATTAATTGCAATTGTATGCTTATAATTAAAAAAGGACTGTCTCCATTTCATCAGTCAGTTTTGTTTGCACATTAGAAGGACCAGAGAAGAACCTATGAAGAAGGTAAAAAACACAACCCGTGATTACACACAAAAAAAATATCTCTATTCATTTTTATTTATTTGATTTAGTTTTAAACTATCTGTACTTTTCTGTGTTTTTTCTGATACAAATGGTCAGATCTCTCAAAAACAAAAACAAAAACAAAAAACGTTAACTTTCACGAATTAGACAATAGGTCCGGACACAAGATCTATCAAATAATTTTGGTAACAGAAACAAAACACCCCATGCAAAATTCTACAATTGATCAAACATACAAAACCAAGTACTTAACAACTAAATAATTAGACCACAACTATTAAAATTTGTTTATTCGTTTTACACTCAACAATGGCCGTTGCTCTAGTATCCATTAAATAACGAGAATATTAACTTTCACGAATTTGACAATAGCAAACGAAAAACCAACAATATTGTTTTATAGCATACGAAAATATAACAAGAGTGTGTTTCTTTTAAGAATCAGATTAGTGGCTTTGATTCTTTGGTTAGTAGTACATAGTGTGTGTGTGCTTTTATTTCATTTTTATTAAACTTATTAATCTTATTTAATAAAAATGAAATAAATATACTTATTTTGGTTAGAATTGTATAACTAAAATTAGAATTGTATATTGAAATGTATTTTTTTTTTTGAAATGCATATTTGCATATAATTAACTAAATAATAAATTTTAATGGAGTTTGATTGATTTGGTTCGGTTGCAAAAGCTTACTATAAGTATATACACACTTAACAATTAACAATCAGTCTCTCTATTTCTTTGGTTAACCAAACGATTCAAACCTACAATCTGGAAATTTATTTGACAAGAAACAAAGACCGTTTGCTTACCAAGTTCCAAAGTCTCTATCTATTCTCAAGAATTTATCTTGAAGATTCCTGTGAATGTTTTACCAAACCTATAAAACGTGTCTACTCTAATCTGATTCGTTGCATCAACAAACAAACACGTGTTCATGTCTCTTAACATTTCTGATAAATGCATCATCTCTAACATGCAATAGATCTTTGTACTTATGTATATAGAGATTAAGAGTAAACAAAGTGTATCAAATTTACGAAGTCCGAGAAAGAGAGAGACAATAACAACAAAGAGGACGAAGAGCAGAAACTGTTGTTTTGTCAGATATGTCCACGTCGAGAGAGTAGACTCAGTCTTATCTTTAGTCCTCTGCCAAAAGAAAATTTCTTACTGTTTTCTGTTAAAAACAAAAAGAAACCCAAATAGTAAAAAGTCGTCTAGAGAAGGTTCAAAGTTCAAAGATTAGCTTTTTAATTGTGATCAGAAGCAGCACATGAGTAACATGGCTTCATTTTGGGACCAGTTGTTCCAAAAGTGGCGTCTTTGGTCATATTTCCTGAAGTTGCTTTGATCTCTTTAGAGACTCCGAACCAAAACTAATCAAATAACTAAATTAAACACCAAGATTATACACTGCCTTACAAGTTATCAAACTTAGCTATAGTTAGGAGCTCTTAAACATATAACTAAATCTCTAGTACTCTCACTGGTGTTGTTAAACAAGGTTTGGTTAATATTCTCTAATTTCATGAGGGTTTATTGACCGATAACACTATTTTACCTAAAGTCCAATAACATTTAGGGTCATGGATGAATCAATAATTTTCTTCTATATAAGATACACTTTCTAATGTCTTTTAAGGATACATTAATGCATTGGATTCAATAGCTGCTTTGATTTTAAAATGTGTCTTCCTTGCAGCCTGGTAAGATACCGTCGTCCTTAAACCGGACAACACAGCTCGTCTAGCCGACGACGGAATCTTCATCCCTTTATTGTAACAAGACAAGAGCAGCTTCGAAGCACATACAAGCTGCCCATCTTTACATAGATTATGCACAACAGAAGTGTAAGTAAACTCATCTCTAACTTCCATCGACGCAAACAACCTCATGGCACGATCTACATGACCCGCTTTGCACAACCCATCAATCATACAGTTACAAGTAACAACACTAGGCAGCGTCCCCATCTCTCCCATACATGCCATATGCTTCTCAGCTCCTCCTGTATGACCTATGTTTAACAAACCATTGACTATAATCGTATGCGTGTGGTCATCAAGTTTCAATCCTTTAACCTCAATCTCCTCCAACAGATCCTCCACAGCATCTAAATTCCCATCTTTAAAATACAGATTCAACAACGTGTTGTACGAAACAATGTCTTGACTCCGTGTACCGCTTCTCACAAGCTCTTCCATACACTCGTAAGCCTCCTCTGCTCTTCCTGTTTTGATCAAAGCACTAACAACAGCACAGTTCGCATACCCGTCAAAGGTATACCCTTCTTTCTTCATTTTCATAAACAGTTGAAGCCCTTTCTCAATCCTCCTAGTCTTAAAATACATTTTAAGCATTGTTGTGTACGTAACCGCATTAGGAGTGTAACCTGATTTCTTAAGCTCTCTCAACATCCAATTTAAAGAACCAACCCTTCTAGCTTTACAAAGACCGTTAATGAGAATGTTATAAGTCATAAGCTCTGGTTTAACTCGAGTCCTCAGATGCTTAAAGAGCTCAATCGCGTTACCCGTGTGACCACTTTTGCAAAGCGCATCAAGAAGGATGTTATAAGTATCAACACCAGGAACCAACCCAGCTAACTCTATATCCTCGTTAAGAATACGAAACGCTTCACCGTGTTTCCCTAATTTGAAGTAACAAGACATCAAAGTGTTATAACTCCACATATCAGGAGACAAACCTGAGTGAAGCATTTCGTCGAACAGTTGGAGTACACGATTTAGCATCAACTGTTTAGCAGCTCCGGAGATCAATGAATTGTAAGTAGCAACGTCAGGTTCGATCCCAGCTTCTCTCATACGACGAGTTACAGCGTAAGCTTCATCGATTCCGACGAAACGTGAGTACCCTTTGATCAAAGTGTTGTAAGTGATAACGTTGGGGAGAACACCCAATCTGATCCCGTCTACGAGTAAAGATTCAGCTTTCTCCAAGTTTCGGAATTTGCAGAGAGAGTCGAGGCATATGTTCATTAGCTTCGTTGAGATTCTTGGGAATTTCATCAATCCACGAACCATTTGTTCGAGAGATGAGCAACTATAAATCGAATCCACTACATTGTAAAGAAACTTGAATTTGGAAACAGAGCTTGACGAACAAGAAAAAAAAGAACAAAATGAATCTTTGGTCTTTTCAATAAACGACGTCGTATAATACTTAAGTAGAATACGTCGTCGTTTGTCAACCAATCACACTCGTAACTAGACGGCGTCGTATTTTACTAACAAAAAAACATTTGTTGTGAATTTCAACGGAAACATTAGTCGGTTTTTATACATCTGAAAAAATTGGTATTGTATTGTACTATTCAAATAAACTATCTTAACTTTTATTAATGGTGTCAAAATTAGTATTGACTAATTTAACCATTCATTAACTGTAAAAAATAAAAGACGTAGACGCTGACGGTGCATGATTAGATCGCTGATAAGACATATTATAATTATGAAAATTACCTTTGACAAAATTAATATTATATTCTTAACCAAATAATATTATTTGGGTAAATCTTTTTAAAATAATATCTATTAAATCATGAAATCAATAATTTTATAAATATATTGCATAACTAAGTTCAATGAATATTTATAATTACATCTCTTATAAATTATTACATCATTGACTTTTTTAAGCAAAATTTATTATTTGGATAAAGCAAAATAATATTATTTGGATAAAACAATTACAAAAAAAACTTTTCTTAACACATGAAATCAATGATTTATCAACCTATTGCATAATTAATTTCAAAAACATTTCTTAATCAAAACACATAGCCAATGATTTTTTTTGTCAACAACTTTAATTGATCAGCTTAAATAAGCCAATGTGAAGAAACATTGTTTATATACTGCTTTTGTCAATAATTTCTGATAAGTTTGATACCATTTATCAACTAATTAAGAAATATTCTTTTGATTTTTCTTTAAAAAATCATTGATGTAATAACTAATAAGAGTCATAATTAAGAATATTTTTGAAATTAATTATGAAATATATTTTAAAAATCATTGATTAATTTTTTAAAATATTTTGTGAAATTTTTATGCAAATAACATTATTTATTTAATAATATTAATTTTGTTAATAGTAATTTTTGTACTTATAATTTTTACGTCGTGCCTCGACAATATTATTTGGGTTGAAATATACCATTTTCCCAATGATTTGGAGGAAGAATACATATTTCATCCGCCACAACCATACAAAAATTCCAAATTCAGGAGATTGGAGCTAGATAATGGTTTGTCTGTTTTACTTGTTGTTTCTTCTAATTTTGATCAGCATGCTGCTGCAATTTCGATTAGATGTGGTAGTTTTGCTGATCCTTGAGATATGCAAGGCTTAGCCCATCTTATGGAGCATGTCCTGTTTTTAGGATAAAAAATTATCCTATAAAGAATGAGGTTGGTACACTATTTTAAAATAAATATTTGTTGTTACAAATAACTATAACTCATAATTACATTGGTGGATTTTTAATTTTTATTTTTAGTTCAATGATTATGTTCATAGACATAATGGTGGGGTATATTCAGAAAAATACGAATTGATCATGAACACTCTGATCTTGCTTTCAAGATGTTTGCTGATATGTTCCATAATCATGTCTTCGACTTGAAAGTGATTGAAAAGGAGCTAATAACTATCAATTCAAGTATTTTAACTCTTCCAATAAATTCATTTTTTTTGACATCATTTCATTTTTTTTTAATTTGTTTTAATATTTATATCATTTGTTTTCAGAATCTAAATTACACAAATACATATTTGGGTCGCTATGATCAACCTTTTTGCCATACAAATTCAGAAGTCCACACCTTTTCATAGATCTACCTAGGAGAATAAGGATTCCCTTACCCATTCCGGACATGACCTTTAATCTAGTTTGGAGAAGCTATTCAATGATTATTACATAGTTTCAAACATGAAGCTTGTAATAATTTCTCTTGATGGTAATGTTTTCATATATCATATTTGTTTTCTCATTCACTTGTAAGTAAGTTTACAGACCGTAATCATTCACTTGTAATATTTCATATTTTGTGAAATTTTTATGCAAATATTATTATTTAGTTTAAAAATATAAATTTTGTTAAGAGTATTTTTGTAACTATAATTTTTACGTCATGCCTCGACAGCGTCAAATCATGCATCGTGAGCGTCCAGATCATACCTCGTTAGCATATTTATAGTTGACTAATGTTTAAATTAGTCAATGCGGATTTTGACACTACTAATAAGAGTTCGTGTAATTTATTTGAACTTTGTTAATGGTTCAAATTAAAAAATACACTGTTTTATTGTATAGGTATTTATTTTCTAAATTGTTTGGGTTGAAGTATAACAGTTTTCCCTGTTAAACAAGGTTTGGTTTATATTCTCTTATTTATGGGGTATATTGATCGATAACATACTATCAAATAAATACGTTATTAGTGATATATTCAGAATAACAGTTTCGCAATAACAATCCTAACCTCGATCGGCTGCAAAAACATAGAGGACAAAGCACCGTTTTTGTCGAGCCATTAGACACAATGATAACATATGAAGCTTAACAAAGGTATCAAACAAATTTTTCTTTCTTTTTTTGGTTTCGGTTCGGTTCTTCGGATCCAAATTTGTGCCCAATATAAGTGTCTTTAATTAGATGTTATCATTATTACTAAACAACATACAATAAATTTAGGTTAAAGTTGACAAAATTTGTTTGACATGAACTATTCAACTTTTCTAAAATCATTTGAGTATCTCTTAAAACCTATATTTTGACCCCCAAAAAAACCTATCTAATTAAGAAATACAAAAAACAACAACAAAATGGACTAGTTAATTTTTCAAAAAAAAAAAAACAACAAAAACTGTAAATCTTCTTTAACTTCCTGATTCCGGTACAAGTGATTGACCAGAAACTTCACCAAACCGGCCTCCTTTGTTTCTCATAAGCTCACCAAATGAAATACAACTCTCTGTTTGATTATTGTTATATCTTCTCGTAACCTTAATCTTTACATGATCCGGTAACCTCAAAGTATACCTATCTTCTTCCTCCGGTTTATTCCTAACAATTGAATGACCCGTCGTTTTCGATCTCGAGAACTTATCCGGTAACGTCTCGATCTTTCCTTCGTTGTTACTACTACTGCTTTGTCTCGACAACAAACCCTCGTTTGGAGGAGATGGCGTTTGATCGCGGTTTTCATGTCCGTTCTCTTGTATGACTTCGATGATCAACTCTTTGATGTTTTCGGGTGCGTTCGGATCTAAATTCCGGCGACAGACAGGACATGTTTTGTTAGATTCAAGCCATCGATCAATGCATTCTTGATGAAAAACATGGTAACAAGTTGACAAGAGTCGAAGAAGGATGTGTTCTTCTTCGAATTCAAGAAGACAAATCGCGCATTCGAGACCGCATTTGTCTTCCCTAAGATCTTTGACGGATGAGAATGGAAACGTAGGGAAGGATTGGATGACGTGTGGCTCTAGACCAGGGTTAGCCGGTGGTGGACCAGGATTATTGTCTTGTTGAGTTTGATTTTCGGACAATCCGTTGCGGTAATGGTGATTCCATGCTTCGGTGAGAGTGTGGAAGAAACATTTGCAAAAATAGAGAGCGAAGAAACCTATAAAAAAGACGACGAGGAGGATCACGGTTAGGATTATGACTAGAGGCGGTTTGTTGTAATGTGGTGGTGGATATTGAGAAGTAGTGTTTCCATTGATCGGTTTTGCAATCGGCATTGAAGAAAAGTGTGTCGGAGATGGTTTATCTCCGACAAAATGTTTTATTTGGTTTTGTGATATATATTTTCCGTTTAATTTAATAAGTTTTCTTAAGTGTGTTAAAATTTTGTGTATGGTGACAAAGTGAGAGAGTGTATGTGCTTAGGATTTGTTTACTTAATTTAGAAATGAGTTTTGTAAGTCGTGTGTTTGATGATTGATTTAAGTTGCATTGAACGAGTCTTTAGTGACATTGTTTTGACGATTAAACCGCATAAGCTACTTATTAGTCTAAATACTGAGAATGGTATGTACGTTGTAACAAGGGTCGATTAAATTTCAAGTTATAATTTTTAATAGCATTCTGAAAAGAAAAAAAAAAAAGCTTTTAAATGGTAACGACTACTTAAATACAATTTTAACTTACACTAAACGCAAACAACAGAGGAGAATGAAAGCTTATATACGAGTAAGACGGTAGATGAGTGCAACTATTCGAGCTGGCTTAGTGGTGCAGCTAAGATATGGGAGAGTGAGCTTAGCTTAACTCTATCCACAGTTCGACGAATAGTGTGCGCCTTGTATAAGCATAGTCTCTGCACCTTTAAAAACTATGTAATACTCTCTCTTAAATGAGCGGGTCTATCCGATCATCATAAACAGCTTTCCCACCTAATTAAGGTATTCTAAAATACCTTTCTCCATAAATAAATAAATAAACAAAAAACAAAAAAATATAAAATGAGGTATTCTAAAATACCTCTATTCTTTTTGTGTATATAAATATATATATATATGACTATATTATTTATTCAATAATATAACGTTCATTTCTTAAAAAATATGTATAATATGCGTTTAAACTTTTAGGAATTATGAATTGCATGAGTCTATATGTTCATACTTTGAAATTTGTTTTTAATCATTAGTAATCTTTGGCTCAGCTAGTGGATTTTATTCTTATTTATCAGATACCACAAGAAAAAACTTCCCACTTTAGATACTATTGTCATACATCATACATGCTAATTAAGTTACTTATGGATAAATGCTGAACAATAGTGCATGTACTATATAATATTGGTTCATACGTTGAAGGTTGAAGAAGAAAGTGCAAAAATAAAAAGAGGAACAAATTGCCATATAAAAGTTTTTTGGTTGCTCTGCTTTACGCGACTATTCTAACAGTTTGGTGGTATATGAGCATGTGTCAATGCTCTAGAGTCAGCTGTTCGAGTAGTTGCGCCATCTCCATCACCAAATACAAGCTCCTCTCTATTATTATATACCTAGATAAATAAGGTATTTTAAAATACCTTCTCTTTTGTTTCCAGATTACTAGTGTATATTTTGTCATGTAATTAAATAAATTGTTCAATTTTTAAGTCAATTTGATGGCTAAGAAAAAGAGATCAAGTGAGCAAGCTAAAAAAATTGATGAATGCTTTTGATTTTCAGAAGTAGACATATTTATATTTAATTTATTTATATACTAAAAGAAGAAGGTATTGTTTTGAAAAATTTGTGACTGATGAGAATGTGAGTGTGTGTGTTATGATCCGTTTACTTAATTTGGAAATGAGTTTTGATAGTTGTGTCATGTGTGATTTGCGTGAGTTATATTTTACAGAATGATGTATTTTGGCTAAAGCATTTCTTTTTTACCTTATATATGGCCAAACGTTAAACAACAAAAGATATAACCTGTTATATATTTTACGTGGATCCGCAAATACTGTGGCTACTCGTGGGCTAGTGGTGCAAGGTTGTGATGTTGCCTTGGCAATTGCAAGCGTTCGAGTAGTTGCGTCTGTCGAAAACCAAAGTCAATGTCGTCTCACTAATTTATACTAGGGGATGCAAATGAGGTATTCTTAAATACCTTTCTTTTTCTGTGTTTGTTCTTATTTTTTTTTTTATCTGCTAAATTGATATTTGGTTAGTTCCATTAAAGCTTTATTTATTGATGTTTTTCCAAGCATTTTAACAGTAAATTTTTTAAGTTAGTTGGCAAATAAATAATAATTAATTACCACATACCTTTCCTTTTTTAAAATGATGGGATTTAAAAAACCACCAAAAAGAGAAAACATACCCCAAAAAAAAAAACTATTTAATCAAATGTGTAATCGTTTCTTGGAAATGGAAAGTTGATGCGGAGCCCAAAAAAAAAAATCAATCAACTCCCCAATAAATAACCGATAGCAAAATTACCCATCATAAAAACTGAAAAAAAAAATAGAAGAAGATATGAACGTAGGCAGCAGCTAAGAAATGAGACAAAAGACATGTCATGTCAAATACGACTATAAAATGATGCTGGCTGCAAAGTGGCTGCAGTCGTTACTTTCGGCTCGTTGGTCTAAACATGTTGTGAGTCAACACCAGACCAGAGTTCGAATAGAATCGACTGCATTTCACGATGTGATGATGATGATGATTGATGATGATGATGACGATGAGTATGGTTTCAACATCAGAGGTACTCTAAAGTACATTTTTTTATTTTTTTAATCGCATGGTTTATTATTAATCCTTATAACTTTTCAACGGCAGAAAAACCTTCACAGGTCATCATCACATCCAACGGCTCAGCTCTGTCTACGAAGTACTAATTATAAATATTAACAAGAAAGATGCAAAAACAAATAATATTCACTGTGGATGATAAATGAATTTTAAATAGAAGGTCAAGTTAATAATATATATAATTCAGTTCAGAAAATAGAAAAGTTTAGTTTTTTCACCAAATGGGCATTTCTAACAAATTCTCAAGATAATTTATAAAATATTCTCAAGCACGGGATATTTTAAAGTACCTTTTTTATTTTTTTAATCGCATGGTTTATTATTAATCCTTATAACTTTTCAACGGCAGAAAAACCTTCACAGGTTATCATCACATCCAACGGCTCAGCTCTGTCTACGAAGTACTAATTATAAATATTAACAAGAAAGATGCAAAAACAAATAATATTCACTGTGGATGATAAATGAATTTTAAATAGAAGGTCAAGTTAATAATATGTATAATTCAGTTCAGAAAATAGAAAAGTTTAGTTTTTTCACCAAATGGGCATTTCTAACAAATTCTCAAGATAATTTATAAAATATTCTCAAGCACGGGATATTTCCTAATTTATATGAAAAACGAAGAAGTTGTATTCTGTTTTGAAATTTTATGACTTAATTTGGAAATGAGTTTTTGATAGGGAAAAAAACCCAAAAAATACGCCATCTAATTTTTTTTGGACGTTTAATACTTGCAGTTATTAAATTGGATAAAAAATATTTGGTTTAATTACCATCGTCTTAAAAAACCATCGTTTTATTTATAATGGTAGATTCATACTTACGACTTAACAGTCGTTAAAAATAGTGACGGAATTGTTAATCAGAGTTAAAAAATAACTCCACGTGATTAATTAGTCATAAAAAAGACATTGTTGTCCTATTATTTTTCCCCCAAAATTGATTTGGGATCTAAGAACCCTAAAAGCAAAACTTTCTCAAATCCCAATTGGGTTATTTGATTACCTCAACATAAGCACCACCCAAGACGTTGTTAAGACCCACTTCCGCTTTGTCCGAACCAACAAAAGCAGGTATATTCGCAAACACATCAGGCGCTCATTTACCAAGTGGAAGCAAAGTTACACCAGCAAACAGTTGGAGGCAACTTCAAAATATTAGAAAGCTTCTCCACCAAACAACACTAGTAATCAGCGGCAGTATTACCCAACAAATAAAACAGAGCAACAACCCAAACCCCTAATTAACCCAATATAACCCAATATCTTAAAATCTCCGCAGGAAGAGTAAAAGAAGTTGAGGTAAACAAAAAACCCAATTGGGGTTTGAGAAAATTTTGCTTTTAGGGTTCTTAAATCCCAAATCGATTTGGGAGAAAAATAAAAGGGCAACAATATCTTTTTTATGACTAATTAATCACGTAGAGTTATTTTTTAACCCTAATTAACAATTCCGTCACTATTTTTAACGACTGTTAAGTCGTAAGTATGGATCTACCATTATAAATAAAACGATATTTTTTTAAGACAATGGAAATTAAACCAGGTATTTTTATCCAATTTAATAACTACAAGTATTAAACGTCCAAAAAAAAGTTAGATGACATATTTTTTGGATTTTTTCCCTTTTTGATAGTGGTGTGAATTACCTGTTTACAGAATGGTGTGTACTTTGCCTGAAGTTTTATTTTTATACATAATATAGGTTCAGTCCGATGTTAAGATTTAAAATTCATCGTTTTAGAATTAATTTTCTCAGTTTTCTTTCTGTCAAAATTTAATAAAAGAAATTATGTTGCTGAAAAAAAAATTATGTTTTTACTCAAACTTAATAATTACTTGTTGATGGAACGGGCATGACTAATTATAGTAAAACCTCTATAAATTAAAAGGCCATGACCATGAAATTTTATTAATTTATAGAGGTTTTAATAATATTAATTTTCTCATTTTCATAATTTTGAAAATTTTCTATTACAAAATAAGATATTTTTTTTATCATTCACCTTTTTAATTTTTTTTGAATTTGTAATCTTGGCTATCGTAATAAGATGAATGTCAATTGTTTACTATATTATCTAGGTAAAAATGATAAATGTTAGAAGTTTAGAGTTTAAAAGAAATTGTTACTACTATCTTTCTTGGTAATGATGAAGTCGAAAAAGATATTGCGATACCTTTAAAACCAGTTACTAAAGAAGCAATTATCGCATTTAGGACTCTCCACAATTTTTGGATGCGATTTGAGAATATTAGATATGAGGTCCAACAAGAATGCAAATTCAAGAATATGAAAACAATAATAGAGTTATATTTCACTAGATTTTTTAGATATAGGCAAATAACAATAGAGTCATATCTTACTAGATTTATATATATATATATATTAGTTTATTTGATTATTAATTTATGATATCGATAAGACCATATTTTTACATAAGTTTTTTAAAAAAATTATTATTTTATTATTTTATCGAAATATGTCATTTTTTACCTCGGCTATATATTTTAGTTTATTTGATTATTAATTTATGATATCGATGAAACCATATTTTTACATAGGATTTCTAAAATATATATTATCTTATCGAAATGTGTTATTTTTTATCCTAACCCAACTCGGGACCAGAAAAATCTATTAATTTATAGCGATTATTAATTTAAAGAGTATTAATTTATAGAGGTTATATTGTATAATGATATAAATGATCCGTTTTATTTTCTTTCAATTTTCTACAAGTATTTGGTCTAATACAAATTCAGTTTACACTTAATTCGCTAAGGAGACCGTTTGGTTAGTTCCTTTAAAGCTTTATTTATTGATGTTTTTCCAAGCATTTTAACAGTAAAACTTTTTAAGTTAGTTGGCAAATAAAATAACTAACTACCACATACCTTTCCTTTTTAAAAAAGATGGGATTTAAACACCACCAAATAGAGAAAACAAACCCCAAAAAAAAAAAACTAGTTAAGCAAAGGGAAATTGGCAAAACTAACTAAGAAAAAAACTATAATTAAATCTGTAACTACTCTAACCATATAACTATAATATACTGTATATAATCTACAATATATACAATCTTACCCTTCCACCACCACCTCTATCTACTCCTTTACTATCACCTCCAGCCACCACCTTTGCCCCCTACCACCACCATCACCACCACCTCTTTACAACCATCTCCACTAGGGTTCTTAATATAGTCTTTAGGGTTTAGATTTCCTCCAGCCACCACCTCCGGTCACCGGTCACCGCCACCGCCACCGCCACCTCCGGCCAGCCACCGCCGTCCAACCACCTCCGGCCAACCATCTCCGGCCAGCCACCGCCTACCAACCACCTCCGGCCACCGGTCTCCGGTCACCGCCGCCGGCCACCGGTCTCCGGTCATCGCCGCCGGCCACCGGTCTCCGGTCACTGCCGCCGGCCACCGGTCTCCGGTCACTGCCGCCGGCCACCGGTCTCCGGTCACTGCCGCCGACCGCCGGTCTCCGGTCACCGCCGCCGGCCACCACCGCCGGCCACCACCGCTTCCGGCTACCAACCACCACTGCCTCCACCAGCATTGGTAATTTTGCACTGCCCTCCTCCTAATCTTCTAATTTTTTTATATATAGTGTTATTTACTACTATAGTTTTTTTGTTTTGGTCAGTGAGCTAATTCACCCTTAAGCAAATTCGTTTATTGGAAACGAAAAGTTGTTGCTGAGCCAAAAAAAAAAAACAAATCAATCAATGAACTCAAACCCAATATTCATTTAATTGCAATTGTCATTAGATTTCCCTTTTTCAAAAAAAAAACTCAAACCCAATAAATAATACTAATAAGTAATAACCCATGGCAAAATACTTCGCATCACAGAAATTGAAAGAAAAAAAAAAAAAAAGAAGATATGCACGTAGCTAAGAAATGAGACAAAAGACATGTCATTGCGACATTTTAGTTTACTGTAAAATAGTACTCTCTGCAAAATGGCTGCAGTCGTTACTTTCGGCTCATTGGTCTAAAACATGTTGTGAATCAACATCAGACCAGAGTTCGAACAGAATCGACTGCATTAGACATGATGATGACGATGATCAAGTTTGTAAGTTTCTATTCCACATCTGAGGTGCTCTAAAGTACCTTTTTTTTTTAATAATCGCATGGTTTTATTATTAATTCGTATAGCTTTTCAACGGCAGAGAAACCTTCACAGGTCATCATCACATCCAACGGCTCAGCTCTGTCTGACGCACTTCGAAACTTACTACGAAGTACTAAATTGAATTATAAATATGAACAAGAAAGATGTAAAAATAACATATAATATTCACTGTGGGTGATAAATGAATTTTAAATAGAAGGTTTTTATTTCTTTTCTAATCAATATCATAGCAAAAAAATATAAAAGTAAAAAGATAATTATAATGACTGAGAAACTAAAGTCCCAAAAACAAAAACAAAAAACCCTGAAAGAAGACTAATTTCAAGATCTCACTATATTTTTTTTATCTAATAACCCCTAAAAAGAAAAAGCTACAAAGAACGACATGAAGCTAGTCTCTTCTTAAGATTGTGTAAGCAGCAGAGAAGAGATCAGACTACGGAAAGAAAGATCAATTCCACCCTAACCATAACCATAACCAAAACCGAAACCGAGATAGGTTTCCGCAGCAAATTCATTTCATTGACCATGATTAGACCAAAGATGTTGGTACATTTGCATCTGATGAGGATGAAGAGGTTGTTGCTGTTGTTGAGCTCCATCAATCCCATTATTACTGTCACGGTGCATTGCTGGAGAACCGCTCTCATTCTCTTCTGATGACTCGCTCGATGGTCCTTGAGAGACTGATCCAAAGTTCAACATGTTAGCAGGCGCTGAAGCCGGTTCAGGATTCTGGCCCCTAGCATTGTTAACGCTACTTTGTTTAGGTTTCTTTGCTTCCGCAACAAAGCTTCCCACTACGACCTATATATCACATCACGAAACAAACGAACACCAAATGATTAAACAGATTGTGATTATATTTGCGCTTCACCTATTTAACCATCTTCTTCGTAACTCGAATACAATGAAAAAGGCTAGGCTTCAGCAACGAGAGTTCACGTTCTGTACCTGGACTTGTGTTGCAGCTACAAGTGAACCAACAACACTGCCACCTACAATCCGGCCATCGGGTCCAGCCAAAGAGACACTCAAGCTACCACTTCTGTTCATTGAACCATTTACCTCATAATTCAAGAACGAGCCTGAGAGAGTAACGATCTCAAACCGTCCCTGCAAAAAGAACACATATTTAAATCTCAACACCAAAGAGTAAAGACACACTAAAGCTTAACACTAAAGACAGCAAAAAAAAAAGGATCATAATTTTAAACCTCATAAGAAATGATTCCACCAGAATGAGAAGCTTGACGAAGCGTCACTCTACAAACTGCACCACTTGCAGAGAGAATACATATTGTTCTTGGCCCTTGATCCGAAAAAGCCATCACCTTTGCCACTATGTCCTGAAAAATATTGTTAAATTTCATACCAATTTCACAAAACAACAACATCCAAAACTCATTCTTCCATCTAAATTTAATGAAACAAGACAAATTACTTCCTACAAAGTTTTCTAATTACAAATCTTGAAGCATGAGACAAAACTCATTGTGAGAATACTAAAACAGAAGAACAACACTTTACCTCTCCTGTCTTAACTTCAATGACATGAGGTGTAAACCCAACTCCAGCAGTTCCTCCTACAAAAACAAACCCATCAAATCAAATTGCATGTAATCCAAAACAAAAATGTGTTAAAAAGATTCAAATTTTAGAGTTTTGTTTCTATACCTAAAGCATCAAGCTGTTTCTTGCTAGAACCAGGAGGTCTTCCCCTGTTTCGTTTAGCAGGTGGATCAACAGAGTTAGTACCATTGCCTCCACTATCTCCAAGACCACCTTCACCACCACCACCACCGTAAGAGTTAGAAGCGGCGGAGAGAAGAGGAGACGTGGGAGCTAAACCCAACGCAATGCTACCATCAGGAGTGTACTTCCTAGGCCTACCTCGCTTCTTCTTGGCTTGTGGTTGATGATTCTGATTCTGATCCTCGATCCCAAATCGCATCGGTTGAGAAGAAGGCGACGATCCATCACCAAATCCAAGAGATTCAAGCGTCTTCTGATCCATTTGTTGTTGTTGAAACGTTTGAGATTGTTGTTGTTGTTGAGGATGACCAAAAGGTAGACGATGTTGATGATGTTGGATCGATTGAGATGTGGAAGTGGGAACCATCAATGCAGAAGAAGCAGCGGCGGCGTTAGGGTTACGGTAATGATGAGACATTAACATACCAGGTTGAAGGTGTGACGGTGGTGGTTGTGGTGGGTTATCTCTGGAATCCATTAGAGAAGGGGAGAGAGAAGAAGAAGGAATCCAAAAAAAAAAACTCAAAGATTGTTTCTTTCGGCCTAATTTTCGTAAAGGTTGAAACTTTCTGTTTTGTGAATTCCGAGAAAATAGAAATTACAAAGCTAAAAGCGTGTGAATGAGCTAACAACTTTGAGTCTCTCTCTTCTCACACACATACAGAGAGAGAGAGAGAGAGAGAGTCTCTCTGGAGTTGAGAGACAGAGAGGGAGGAGATGAAGAAGTGTGGCGGAAAATGTAATTTTTAATAGGGAAATGAATAATAATATTTTGATAGGAATAAAAATGAATATATATATATATATATATTTAGGGTTTTTAGGAGATTTTATTTGGGTGTTTGGTTTTTTAACTTTAACTGAATTGATTTGGTATTACTCTACTTGAAGCATTCGATCAAGTAAATATTTTGGAATCCTAATTAGATCTTACAGTAGTTTGTTTGTTTATTATTGTCATCCAAAATATAGCAAAGAATATTTGTGATCATCTGTTTATTTTAAGAGTTTAAAAAATTAGAAATAAAAATACTCTTTGGATGGGAAAAAATACTCTTAAATGAGTAAACATATACCAAAACCCAAACCTGAAAGCAAAACAAATCAATGCTTAAAATAGAGAAACCAAAACATCAAACTCTACCTTACCGTTCTTGCATAATCCTATTTTAGATCCAATTCGGACAATCTAAAGCAAGATAAGAAGTAAGTTGTTCTTCTCTTGTGGCACTAGAGAGGGTGAGACTGAGAGAGATGGGTCGAACCAAACCAAAACCACTAACTTCTGGTTCAACACGTGGCAGATTACTATACAGCCACATTTTTTTTGTTTTAATGAGAAGAACAGTAAATTTGTGTAAAAGAAAAAGAAAAAAAAGCCTAGAATGAAAATACGGGCTGGGCTATAAGCCCAATAATACAAGCATAAGCGAGGGTTGAGAGAGCACCACCACCGTTCTTACGTAAGTAATTTCACAACGGTCAGTAGAACTAAGATCTCTCATCAAAATCTCAAAATTTTCTTCTTTTCTTTTTCTTTGGGAGAGCGGAGGAGTTTTTTCAATTCTTCATCATCTTCAGGTTTTTGTTTGTTTATTTTTGGCGATTTTATTATGTTTACTGCATATACAGACTAGTCTTTTGATTGTCTGATTGTGTGATCTTAGAATTTCGAAATCTCTCTGTTGCAGATTCAGAAACTTCAATTTTGGCTTCTTCTTTTTTTTTTTTTCAATTGATTCAGAAACATGTCATTAATTTGAATTTGTATGTGGATTCTGTAATTGAATTTCTTAAAGAAAAAAAAAAAACCCCTTTTCGCGATTTGTGTTTTCTGTAATTTCGTTAAGGTTTTGATTTCAGTTTCGTAGTTTCCACTTTCTACATCTCTTCAAAATTCTTTTTACGGTTTCATCCTACAAATTTGCGATGTGCGATTCTCTTTTTTTTTTTTTTTTTTTAATTTTCTTCGAATACCATCTTCATCATCACCAGGTTTATCTTCGCTCTTTAAAACTATTTAGGGTTTTTTTTTATAGTGATTTTATGTTTATTCCATATTCAAATCTCTCTTTTGATTGTTTGATTTTGTGTTATTGGATTTCGAAATATCAATTTTGGCTTCTTGTTTTTTGTTTCAATCGATTCAGAAACTTCTCATTAATTTGTATGTTGCTTCTGCAATTGAATTTTAAAAGGAAAAAAAAACCCTTTTTTATTTAGCGATTCGTGTTTTCCCTAATCTCTTTAGGGTTTTATTCGTAATTGCATTTTTCTAATGTTCGAAACCTTTTGTTTTCAGGTTCTGCAAGTCTTCAAATTTCCAAATCCAAAAGCCCTCTTTTCTTTATCGTATCAAGTTCTTCAAAGGTTTCATCTTTTTTTGTTTGTTACAAATTAGGGTTTCTAATCAAAAACTCTCTTTCTAATTAAATTTTCGTTTATTTAACTCTCTGGAGTTTTTGATGTGACTGATGAGTTGTTTTGTGGGAATATAGATGAATCAGATACAGATAGTGAGGAATCATATGTTAGTGGGCCTGATGGAGAGGACACTTTTTGATGATGATTACATTCAAGATATGACTTCAACTTGTGTGGACTCAGCAGTCTAGTTCCCTACTACGAGTACGCTCTTGATTTGATCTTGGATGTTGAATCTTCTCACGGTAAGTTTGTTTACTGTTTTCTCTTATGTCAATTCAGTTTTAGATTCTAGCTCTAGGGACAGAATCTGCATTTAGGAATAGTAGTGAGACCAATACATTGTGTCTCTTGAATGTCTGATATGGATTGGGTCGGTAACAGGAGAGATGTTTACAGAGGAACAGAATGAATTGATCGAGTCAGCTGCTGAGATGCTTTATGGACTGATTCATGCTCGTTACATATTGACAAGCAAAGGGTTAGCTGCTATGGTAAAGAAATCTTTCAACTCTGACTTTTTTTTTATCTATAACATCCTATAAAAGATGCACTGCTTGATTCTGTTTCTTTGCAGTTAGACAAATACAAAAACTATGATTTTGGTAGATGCCCAAGAGTTTATTGCTGTGGCCAACCTTGTCTTGCAGTTGATCAATCCGATTTACCTCGATCTAGCACAGTGAAGATATATTGCCCAAAATGCGAAGACATTTATTACCCACGATCAATGTATCAAGGCAGTATCCTTTTCTTTCCACACATTCACTTCTTGCTGATACATAAAGCAATGATTATGTTGAGTTTAGATAGGTCTTGCAGGTATTCTCTTTTTTTGGGGTTTTCCTTGAAACGATAAACAGACATTGATGGAGCTTATAGATTAAAAAACGTGCGCTTTGTTTTGTTGGAGGTAATGGAGGGACCAAAAACGTGGGTGCAAGTTCGAGAATCGGTGCCTCATTCGCTGCCTCTAGTTCTAGTACATCGGCTGCATCAATGTCGGTGATGTTATTTTTATTAGTGACTTGAACTCGCAAGACAAGGTACTTTACTTACTACTCCTTTAGTCTTGTTAAGATTTGATTTGATGTGGTTGTTTTGGTCTCAGTTAAAGAAATATTCTTTGGTGTAGGATCCTGTAAAGTCTATCCATATCAGCAATTCGAACCCTATGTGTCATGCGTTTGATCCAGATGCTAAGGATGGACATGATCTACTTATTGGGCTGAATTCTGGGGATGGTAATGTACAACTTTGAGATAAAGTTTGTTTACTTATGCTCTAGATGAAAATTTGTCTTGTTCTTTATTCTTTTGGTGAATTTTTGTAGTCTACACCGTATCACTAAGACAGCAGTTACAGGATGTCAGTAAGAAGCTTGTTAATGCTCAGCATTATAACAAAGATGGTTCTGTAAATAACAGGCAAGATTTTTTCCCTGTAAACTTCTCTATTTTTCTGAATTGACATGTGGTCACGTAGGTTATTTTTTTGTCATTTTACTGGATATATGCTCTAGTTAACGCTCAGTTTAGCTGAATCTAGCAAATTCATTTGTTTAAGTCTCTGGAGTATTTGATGTGACTGATGAATTGTTTTGTGGGAATATAGATGAATCAGATACAGATAGTGAGGAGTCAGATGTTAGTGGGTCTGATGGAGAGGACACTTCATGGATATCTTCGTTCTGTAATCTACGAGGGAACGAGTTCTTTTGTGAAGTTGATGATGATTACATTCAAGATGACTTCAACTTGTGTGGACTCAGCAGTCTAGTTCCTTACTAGGAGTACGCTCTTGATTTGATCTTGGATGTTGAATCTTCTCACGGTAAGTTTTCATACGTTTCTTGTCATTTCAGTTTTAGTTTTTGTTGCGGTCTAGCTCTAGGGACAGAATCTGCATTTACGTAATCAATTGCTTTCAAGTTCACAAAGAATGTTTCTCGTAACTGTCTTCTTGGAACTTTCAGAATCGTTTTGGAGCCCATTTACTTTGGTAACAAAATGAGTAATTAATATCTGTTATCTATAAAACGGATTTATAACAGGTTCTATCGTATCATTGAGCAGGTTAATGCGGCAAAAAGTGTCCTTCAGAAGCCCATCAGCTTGATCCAAGGTCCACCTGGCACGGGTAAAACTGTGACTTCTGCAGCAATTGTGTATCACATGGAAAAACAGGGCCAGGGACAGGTAAAGCTGTTTTTTATCGACCCCCTTAAGATGCTTTTTGTAAGTTGACTACCAGATATTTATTATTACTGCATGACAGGTTCTCGTTTGTGCCCCAAGTAATGTTGCTGTAGACCAACTAGCTGGAAAAATTAGTGCTTTTGGCTTAAAGGTAAACTCTTGAACCTCCACGGCCCAGTTTATCTATAAAAGGTTATACTGCTTCTTTTGAATCTTCCTACTATGATGTCAGGTTGTTCGCCTTTGTGCAAAATCAAGGGGAGCTGTAAGTTCTCCAATTAAGGACTTATCACAGTAAGACTTGTCATATAATTGTCTCCAAGTAAGGCAAGCATGTGTTTATCACTGTAAGTCTTGTTGTCATATAATTGTCCCCAAGTAAGGCAAGCAAGTGTTTATCACAGTAAGACTTGTCATGTAAATTGTCCCCAAGTAAGGCAAGCAAGTGTTTATCACAGTAAGACTTGTCATGTAAATTGTCCCCAAGTAAGGCAAGCAAGTGTTTATCACAGTAAGACTTGTCATGTAATTGTCCCCGCAAGGCAAGCATGTATTCATCACAGTAAGACTTGTCATATAATGTTGCCTAAGAATGTGAATGAAGCAGAGATATATGTCCTTAAGCATGTGTTTAACACCGTAAGACTTGTCACATGATCTCTGCGATTATCTTTTAATCATTGCTGGCTGGGCAGCATGATAGTAAATTCAATATTTTGCTGGAAAAACTCTCAATGATCTGCTATGAATAATGGGTTTTAAAACTCTCAATGATCTGCTTATTAATGGAGATATATTCAATGATCTGCTTATTAATAGAGATAATATTCAATGATCTGCTTATTGATAAAGATATATTCAATGATCTGCTATGAAAAATTGAGTTTAAAAACTCTCAATGATCTGCTTATTGATTGAGATATATTCAATGATCTGCTTATTAATGGAGATTATATTCAATGATCTGCTATGAAAAATTTTGAGTTAAAAAACTCTCAGTGATCTGCTTATTGATGGAGATATATTCAATGATCTGCTTATTGATGGAGATATATTCAATGATCTGCTTATTGATAAAGATATATTCAATGATATGCTATGAAAAATTTTGAGTTTAAAAATTCTCAATGATCTGCTTATTGATGGAGATTTATTCAATGATCTGCTATGAAAATTTTTGGGTTTAAAAATTCTCAATGATCTGCTTATTAATAGAGATATATTCAATGATCTGCTTATTAATGGAGATATATTCAATGATCTGCTTATTGATAGAGATATATTCAATTATCTGTTTGTTGATGGAAACATATTCAATAATCTGCTATGAAAATTTTTGAGTTTGAAAACTCTCAATGATCTGCTTATTGATGGAGAATATATTCAATGATCTGCAATGAAAAATTTTGAGTTTAAAAACTCTCAATGATCTGCTTATTGATAGAGATATATTCAATGATCTGCTTATTGATGGAGATTTATTCAATGATCTGCTATGAAAATTTTTGGGTTTAAAAATTCTCAATGATCTGCTTATTAATAGAGATATATTCAATGATCTGCTTATTAATGGAGATATATTCAATGATCTGCTTATTGATAGAGATATATTCAATTATCTGTTTGTTGATGGAAACATATTCAATAATCTGCTATGAAAATTTTTGAGTTTGAAAACTCTCAATGATCTGCTTATTGATGGAGAATATATTCAATGATCTGCTATGAAAAATTTTGAGTTTAAAAACTCTCAATGATCTGCTTATTGATAGAGATATATTCAATGATCTGCTTATTGATGGAGATTTATTCAATGATCTGCTATGAAAATTTTTGGGTTTAAAAATTCTCAATGATCTGCTTATTAATAGAGATATATTCAATGATCTGCTTATTAATGGAGATATATTCAATGATCTGCTTATTGATAGAGATATATTCAATTATCTGTTTGTTGATGGAAACATATTCAATAATCTGCTATGAAAATTTTTGAGTTTGAAAACTCTCAATGATCTGCTTATTGATGGAGAATATATTCAATGATCTGCAATGAAAAATTTTGAGTTTAAAAACTCTCAATGATCTGCTTATTAATGGAGATATATTCAATGATCTGCTTATTGATGGAGATAATATTCAATGATCTGCAATGAAAAATTTTGAGTTTTAAAACTCTCAATGATCTGCTTATTAATGGAGATATATTCAATGATCTGCTTATTGATGGAGATAATATTCAATGATCTGTTTATTGATAAAGATATATTCAATGATCAGCTATGAAAAATTGAGTTTAAAAACTCTCAATGATCTGCTTATTGATTGAGATATATTCAATGATCTGCTTATTGATTGAAATATATTCAATGATCTGTTTATTAATGGAGATTATATTCAATGATCTGCTATGAAAAATTTTGAGTTAAAAAACTCTCAGTGATCTGCTTATTGATGGAGATATATTCAATGATCTGCTTATTGATGGAGATATATTCAGTGATCTGCTATGAAAAATTTTGAGTTTAAAAACTCTCAATGATCTACTTATTGATGGAGATATATTCAATGATCTGCTTATTAATGGAGATATATTCAATGATTTGCTATGAAAAATGTTGAGTTTAAAAACTCTCAATGATCTGCTTATTGATGGAGATATATTCAATGATCTGCTTATTAATGTAGATATATTCAATGATCTGCTATGAAAATTTTTGAGTTTTAAACTCTCAATGATCTGCTTATTGATGGAGATATATTCAATGATCTGCTATGAAAAATTTTGAGTTTTAAAACTCTCAATGATCTGCTTATTGATGGAGATATATTCAATGATCTGCTTATTAATGTAGATATATTCAATGATCTGCTATGAAAATTTTTGAGTTTTAAACTCTCAATGATCTGCTTATTGATGGAGATATATTCAATGATCTGCTATGAAAAATTTTGAGTTTTAAAACTCTCAATGATCTGCTTATTGATGGAGATATATTCAATGATCTGCTTATTGATGGAGATATATTCAGTGATCTGCTATGAAAAATTTTGAGTTTAAAAACTCTCAATGATCTACTTATTGATGGAGATATATTCAATGATCTGCTTATTAATGGAGATATATTCAATGATTTGCTATGAAAAATGTTGAGTTTAAAAACACTCAATGATCTGCTTATTGATGGAGATATATTCAATGATCTGCTATGAAAAATTTTGAGTTTAAAAACTCTCAATGATCTGCTTATTGATGGAGATATATTCAATGATCTGCTTATTGATGGAGATATATTCAATGATCTGCTTATTGATAGAGATATATTCAATGATCTGCTATGAAAAATTTTGAGTTTAAAAACTCTCAATGATCTGCTTATTGATAGAGATATATTCAATGATCTGCTTATTGATGGAGATTTATTCAATGATCTGCTATGAAAATTTTTGGGTTTAAAAATTCTCAATGATCTGCTTATTAATAGAGATATATTCAATGATCTGCTTATTAATGGAGATATATTCAATGATCTGCTTATTGATAGAGATATATTCAATTATCTGTTTGTTGATGGAAACATATTCAATAATCTGCTATGAAAATTTTTGAGTTTGAAAACTCTCAATGATCTGCTTATTGATGGAGAATATATTCAATGATCTGCTATGAAAAATTTTGAGTTTAAAAACTCTCAATGATCTGCTTATTGATAGAGATATATTCAATGATCTGCTTATTGATGGAGATTTATTCAATGATCTGCTATGAAAATTTTTGGGTTTAAAAATTCTCAATGATCTGCTTATTAATAGAGATATATTCAATGATCTGCTTATTAATGGAGATATATTCAATGATCTGCTTATTGATAGAGATATATTCAATTATCTGTTTGTTGATGGAAACATATTCAATAATCTGCTATGAAAATTTTTGAGTTTGAAAACTCTCAATGATCTGCTTATTGATGGAGAATATATTCAATGATCTGCAATGAAAAATTTTGAGTTTAAAAACTCTCAATGATCTGCTTATTGATGGAGATATATTCAATGATCTGCTTATTAATGAAGACATATTTAATGATTTGCTATGAAAATTTTTGCGTTTAAAAACTCTCAGTGATCTACTTATTGATGGAGATATATATTCCATGATCTGCTTATTGATGAAAACATATTCAATGATCTGCTAAATGATGGAGATATATTTAATGATCTGCTTATTGATGGAGATGAAAATTTTTGAGTTTAAAAACTCTCAGTGATCTGCTAAATGATGGAGATATATTCAATTATCTGCTTATTGATGGAGATAATATTCAATGATCTGCTATGAAAACTTTCGAGTTTAAAAACTCTCAATGATCTGCTTATTGATGGAGATATAATCAATGATCTTCTTATTGATGGAGATATAATCAATGATCTGCTTATTGAAGGAGATATATTCAATGATCTGCTATGAAAAATTTTGAGTTTAAAAACTCTCAATGATCTGCTAATTGATGGAGATTATATTCAATGATCTGCTATGAAAATTTTTGAGTTTAAAAACTCTCGGTGATCTGCTAAATGATGGAGATATATTCAATGATCTGCATATTGATGGAAATAATATTCAATGATCTGCTATGAAAACTTTTGAGTTTAAAAACTCTCAATGATCTGCTTATTGATGAAGATCTAATCAATGATCTGCTTATTGGAGGAGATATATTCAATGATCTGCTATGAAAACTTTTGAGTTTAAAAACTCTCAGTGATCTGCTAAATGATAGAGATATATTCAATGATCTGCTTATTGATGGAGATTATATTCAATGATCTGCTATGAAAAATTTTGAGTTTAAAAACTCTCAATGATCTGCTAATTGATGGAGATTATATTCAATGATCTGCTATGAAAATTTTTGAGTTTAAAAACTCTCAGTGATCTGCTAAATGATGGAGATATATTCAATGATCTGCATATTGATGGAAATAATATTCAATGATCTGCTATGAAAACTTTTGAGTTTAAAAACTCTCAATGATCTCCTTATTAATGGAGATCTAATCAATGATCTGCTTATTGGAGGAGATATATTCAATGATCTGCTATGAAAACTTTTGAGTTTAAAACCTCTCAATGATCTCCTTATTAATGGAGATCTAATCAATGATCTGCTTATTGGAGGAGATATATTCAATGATCTGCTATGAAAACTTTTGAGTTTAAAACCTCTCAATGATCTCCTTATTAATGGAGATCTAATCAATGATCTGCTTATTGGAGGAGATATATTCAATGATCTGCTATGAAAACTTTTGAGTTTAAAACCTCTCAATGATCTCCTTATTAATGGAGATCTAATCAATGATCTGCTTATTGGAGGAGATATATTCAATGATCTGCTATGAAAACTTTTGAGTTTAAAACCTCTCAATGATCTCCTTATTAATGGAGATCTAATCAATGATCTGCTTATTGGAGGAGATATATTCAATGATCTGCTATGAAAACTTTTGAGTTTAAAACCTCTCAATGATCTCCTTATTAATGGAGATCTAATCAATGATCTGCTTATTGGAGGAGATATATTCAATGATCTGCTATGAAAACTTTTGAGTTTAAAACCTCTCAATGATCTCCTTATTAATGGAGATCTAATCAATGATCTGCTTATTGGAGGAGATATATTCAATGATCTGCTATGAAAACTTTTGAGTTTAAAACCTCTCAATGATCTCCTTATTAATGGAGATCTAATCAATGATCTGCTTATTGGAGGAGATATATTCAATGATCTGCTATGAAAACTTTTGAGTTTAAAACCTCTCAATGATCTCCTTATTAATGGAGATCTAATCAATGATCTGCTTATTGGAGGAGATATATTCAATGATCTGCTATGAAAACTTTTGAGTTTAAAACCTCTCAATGATCTCCTTATTAATGGAGATCTAATCAATGATCTGCTTATTGGAGGAGATATATTCAATGATCTGCTATGAAAACTTTTGAGTTTAAAACCTCTCAATGATCTCCTTATTAATGGAGATCTAATCAATGATCTGCTTATTGGAGGAGATATATTCAATGATCTGCTATGAAAACTTTTGAGTTTAAAACCTCTCAATGATCTCCTTATTAATGGAGATCTAATCAATGATCTGCTTATTGGAGGAGATATATTCAATGATCTGCTATGAAAACTTTTGAGTTTAAAACCTCTCAATGATCTCCTTATTAATGGAGATCTAATCAATGATCTGCTTATTGGAGGAGATATATTCAATGATCTGCTATGAAAACTTTTGAGTTTAAAAACTCTCAGTGATCTGCTAAATGATGGAGATATATTCAATGATCTGCATATTGATGGAGATTATATTCAATGATCTGCTATGAAAAATTTTGAGTTGCTATGATCTGCTATGATATGTTATGAAAATATTTGAGTTTAAAAACTCTCAGTGATCTGCTAAATGATGGAGATATATTCAATGATCTGCATATTGATGGAGATTATATTCAATGATCATTCAATGATCTGCTATGATGGAGATTATATTCAATGATCATTGAATATATTCAATGTTCATTAAAATGGAGATATATTAAATGATTTGCTTATTAGTGGAGATATATTCAATGATCTGCTTATTGATGGAGATATATTTAATGATCTGCTTATTTATGGAGATATATTCAATGATCTGCTTATTGATGGAGATATATTCAATGATCTGCTTATTGATGGAGATACATTCAATGATCTGCTATGAAAAATTTTGAGTTTAAAAACTTTCAATGATCTACTTATTGATGGAGATATATTCAATAATCTGCTTATTAATGGAAACATATTTAATGATCTGCTATGAAAACTTTTGTGTTAAAAACTCTCAGTGATCTGCTTATTGATAGAGACATATTCAATGATCTGCTTATTGATGGAGACATATTCAATGATCTGCTTATTGATGGAGAAATATTCAATGATCTGCTATGAAAAATTTTGAGTTTAAAAACTTTCAATGATCTGCTTATTGATGGAGATATATTCAATGATCTTTTTATTGATGGAGACATATTTAATGATCTACTATAAAAACTTTTGAGTTAAAAACTTTCAGTGATCTGCTTATTGATGGAGATATATTCAATGATCTGTTTATTGATGGAGATATATTCAATGATCTGCTTATTTATAGAGATATAATCAATGATCTGCTAATTGTAGGAGATATATTCAATGATCTGCTATGAAAACTTTTGAGTTTAAAAACTCTCAATGATCTCCTTATTGATGGAGATATATTCAATGATGTGCTTATTGATGGAGACATATTCAAGGATCTGCTATGAAAAAATTAAGTTTAAAACCTCTCAGTGATCTGATAATTAATGGAGATATATTCAATCATCTGCTTATTAATAGATATATATTCAATGATCTGCTTATTGATGGAGATATATTCAATGATCTGCTATGAAAAATTGTGAGTTAAAAAACTCTCAATGATCTGCTTATTGATGGAGACATATTTAATGATCTGCTATGAAAACTTTTGAGTTTAAAAACTCTCAATGATCTGCCTATTGATGGAGATATATTCAATGATCTGCTTATTGATGGAGACATATTCAATGATCTGCTATGAAAAAAATTTAAGTTTTAAAACTCTCAGTGGTCTGCTAAATTATGGAGATATATTCAATGATCTGCTATGAAAACTTTTGAGTTTAAAAACTCTCAGTGATCTGCTAATTGATGGAGATATATTCAATGATCTGCTTTTTGATGGAGATAATATTCAATGATCTGCTATGAAAACTTTTGAGTTTAAAAACTCTCAGTGATCTGCTTATTTATGGAGATATAATCAATGATCTGCTAATTGAAGGAGAGATATTCAATGATCTGCTATGAAAACTTTCAATGATTTGCTTGTTGATGGAGATATATTCAATGATCTGCTTATTATTGATGGAGATATATTCAATGATCTGCTATGTAAAAAATTAAGTTTAAAAACTCTTAGTGATCTGCTAATTGATGGAGATATATTCAATGATCTGTTTATTGATGGAGACATATTCAAGGATCTGCTATGAAAAAATTTAAGTTTAAAAACTCTCAGTAATCTTTTAATTGAAGGAGATGTATTCAATGATCTGCTTATTGATAGATATATATTCAATAATCTGCATATTGATGGATATATAATCAATGATATGCTTATAGATGGAGATTATATTCAATGATATGTTTATTGATGGAGACATATTCAATGATATGCTTTGGAAAATTTTAAGTTTAAAACTCTCAGTGATCTGCTAATTGATGGATATATATTCAATGATCTGTTATAAAAACTTTTGAGTTTAAAAACTCTCAGTGATCTGTTAAATGATGGAGATATATTCAATGATCTGTTATTGATGGAGATCATATTCAATGATCTACTTTGAAAACTTTTAAGTTTAAAAACTCTCAGTGGTCTGCTAAATGATGGAGATATATTCAATGTTCTGCTTATTGATGGAGATAATATTCAATGATCTGCTATAAAAACTTTTGAGTTTAAAAACTATCAATGATCTGCTTATTGATGGAGATATAATCAATGGTCTGCTTATTGATGGAGACATATTCAATGATCTGCTATGAAAACTTTTGAGTTTAAAAACTCTCAATTATCTGCTTATTAATGGAGATATATTCAATGATCTGCTTATTAATGGAGATATATTCAATGATCTGCTTATTGATGGAGATATATTCAATGATCTGCTATGAAAACTTTTGAGTATAAAAACTATCAATGATCTGCTTATTGATGGAGATATAATCAATGATCTGCTTATTGATTGAGACATATTCAATGATCTGCTATGAAAATTTTTTGTGTTTAAAAACTCTCAATTATTTGCTTATTAATGGAGATATACTCAATGATCTGGTTATTAATGGAGATATATTCAATGATCTGCTTATTGATAGAGATATATTTAATGATCTGCTGTGAGAAATTTTGAGTTTAAAAACTCTCAATGATCTGCTTATTGATGGAGATATATTCAATAATCTGCTTATTGATGAAGACTTATTCTATGATCTGCTATGAAAACTTTTGAGTTTAAAAACTCTCAATGTTCTTCTTATTGATAGACATATATTCAATGATCTGCATATTGATGGATATATAATCAATGATCTGCTTATTGATGGAGATTATATTCAATGATCTGCTTATTGATGGGGATTATATTCAATGATCTGCTATGAAAACTTTTGAGTTTAAAAACTTCAGTGATCTGCTTATTGATGGAGATATATTCAATGTTCTGCTATGAAAACTTTTGAGATTAAAAACTCTAAATGATCTGCTATAATTGGAGATTATATTCAGTGATCTGCTATAAAAACTTTTGACTTTAAAAACTGTCAGTGATCTGCTTATTGATGGAGATATATTCAATGATCTGCTATGAAAACTTTTGTGTTTAAAAACTCTCAATGATCTGCTTATTGATGGATATATATTCAATGATCTGCATATTGATGGAGATATATTTAGTGATCTACTTATTGATGGAGATTATATTCAATGATCTGCTATGGAAACTTTTGAGTTTAAAAACTCTCAGTGATCTGCTTATTGATAGAGATATATTCAATGATCTGCTTGTTGATGGAGATTATATTCAATGATCTGCTATGAAAACTTTTGAGTTTAAAAACTCGTAGTGATCTGCTTAATTATGGAAATATGTTCAATGATCTGCTTATTGATGGAGATTATATTCAGTGATCTAATATGAAAACTTTTGAGTTTAAAAACTCTCAGTGATCTGCTTATTGATGGAGACATATTCAATGATCTGCTATGGAAACTTGTAATCTGTTTATTGATGGAGATATATTAAATGATCTGCTTATTGATGGAGATTATATTCAATGATCTGCTATGAAAACTTTTGAGTTTAAAAACTCTCAATAATCGGCTTAGTGTTGGAGATTATATTCAATGCTCTGCTATGAATACTTTTGAGTTTAAAAACTCTCAATGATCTGCTTCTTGTTGGAGATTATATTCAATGCTTTGCTATGAAAACTTTTAAGTTTAAAACCTCTCTGTGATCTGCTTATTGACGGAGATATATTCAATGTTGTGCTTTAAAAATTTCTTGAGTTAAAAGACTCTCAATGATTTGCATTTTGATGAGGATAAATGATTTTAAGCAAGACTTGGCAAATGTCGTCTGATTGAGAAATCCATTTGTATGGATTGAGACAGCATGAAAACATTTTATATTATGCTCTATGCCTAGCTCTCGAAGCTCTTCTTGTTAGCGAAGGCACATTATTGTGCAACGCTTGATGGGATTGCGGCTTGAGAAAAGCACTAAAGAGAAACAGAGAAAATATGACGTCTTACTAGAGAGGTATGTATCTCATCATCAACTAGATTGTACTTGTCTGTGTACTTATTACTATATGTTGTATCAAACCAGCTCAGTGTTGATGACAGTCTCAAATTCTTTTTACTTTGTTTGGTAGTCTTTTTTTGACTCAACTGGTTCATTTGCGTATCTAGCTATAGAAAATGATTTGACTGGTTCAACAATAGTGTGGGCTCCTGCATTTTAAGGAACTGGCCACAAACCGTATCCTTTCAGCAACATAAATATATACATTTTTGGATCGGTAAAGATACAAGTCAGGTACCTATCACCACCATTCTTTTATTTGGTAACAACTGTTTTTGGAAGAGAAGCTAAGGTGAATCAGTGTTATACTAACTTATGGTTTGATATTTTTAAGATGAAGCTGGAACAACATCTGCTAAAACAGTTAAACTTGATGCTATTCTTGGAGGCCGTGATGTCCAACACCGGGAAATTCAAGGCCATGAATATGACAAATTTCTTGTCTTTTCTTCACTTCTTCATCTACTTTTGATTTCTCTTTTTACTGATTCCTCCATCTTCTCATTACCAATCCAACCACTTTCAGCAGTAAGGCCTAATCTCTGCTGCTCCTCTCTAATCCGAGTAACTAATGTTGCTTCCTCTGCTTTTCTCATCAACATATCTGACCAAAGTTCTCCAGGCCTAGCCATATTCCTTCCCGTTAATCCTGAAGTGTCCCGACATACTCGTGGTGTAGATACGACTCTCTATCTCTCATACCCTCCCTCTGAGAAATACTATCCTTCTGATACAAGCCAGTCTTCTATTCCTAACATCTACAGACCTCGATTTCAGCTCTTCTGAAGTCGGACTTAACTTCTTTTGCAGGTGTTTTAAGTGCCAATCAACCTTGTTATCATGTTTTAAAGCATCAAACTCAGCCAAGTCATCTACACTCATCTCTAATCCATATCGCTACACTCATCTCTGTTTCATATCCAAAATCGAAGTCCAATAAGGTTTCAGTTTAAAATTAAAACGCACTACACAATACTTAGATGATTAAAGAAGCTAATAGAGGATAGACAAAGAGGAAACAATATACCAATGCCCTAGATATGGGATGTAGACATTAGAGGAGAAGAAGAAGAAGAAGAGTTGCATAAATCTATTGTTCAAAATCAGTCAGTCACCGAACAGGTCATCGTTAATTCGTTGTCATCATCTCTTCGCCTACCCTTCTGCATTCAGTTTCTTCCTTATCTTTGGCTGTTGGTTCATTCAAAGAAGCCTATGACGTGCCGACGGCCTTGGTGGTTGAGTCACTACCGTAAAGATCATTGTAAATCCTTTTTTTGGACCCCCTTTTAACAACGCCATCGTTTCCTGGAGTTGATCAGTCACACCTCTGGTTCCTGTAAAAGATTTATCTCCCTTCCCTTTGCCTTTGGTTATCAGTGTCACTTGCACCAGTGTTTCATATTTCCCAACGTGGCTTTCTTCTTCCACCTATGCTCTATCTGACATCCCAATAACCTCAGCCAGCTCTCCTCCTAGTTTCTCCCGGAAGCTCACTCTCTCTTTCTTCATCCTCTTAGTCACACTCGCTTCAGATGCGGGCTTCTCTAAGCTAGAAATAATCTCATATATATGACCAAACATTGCATTGGTAACTATCTGTACGTTTTGTAGGCATCAACACGAGAGCAACTGAAGGACATTTGAGATGTATATTAGCGATCGTCAGAGAAAAAAAATTCAAAGTTTGTTAGAGATTATCTGAAAACTTTATTACTCTGATAATTATCCACAAATGTACAGTTGTTCTCTTATATACAAGTATACAAGTAAGATAACCAAACTGCCAAACCAATTAATTACAGTGAACCATAAGTAAACCGGTCCCTAATCTCAATAGTCCCCCTCAAGATGAGACAAATATGTTATGAAGACTCATCTTGGATATCAAATGAGAAAACTGATGAGGAAACAGAGGTTTGGTTAGGATGTCTGCAACCTGATCTTCAGTGTTGACATGAAGCAGCTTGAGGCGTCCTTGATCCAACTTTTCCCGAACAGTATGGCAGTTAATCTCAATATATTTGGGTACGCTCGTGGAAGACAGGATTAGTGGTGATGTAAATGGCAGCGGTACTATCATAAAATATGATAGGCACTGATCCTGTAGAGATTCGTAAATCATAGAGCAATATACCAAGCCAAGCCATTTCACAAGATGCTAGAGCTAAAGCTCTATACTCTGCCTCTGCAGAAGAACGAGAAATCGTCGGTTGCATCTTAGAACGCCAGAATATAAGAGAAGAACCTAGAAACATGGAGAACCCTGTTGTGGATCGTCGACTATCACGAAAAGAACCATAATCTACATCAGCATAACCCTTGAGGGTGAGGTCAGGATCTGCAAAGTAAAATAAGCCTTGACCAACAGTTCCTTTAATATACTGCAAAACATTAAAGACATCAATGAGATGAGAAGACCGTGGAGCCGAAGAATACTGACATAACTTGTTCACAGCAAAGGTGATAGCCGGATGTGTGATAGTCAAATACATCAGGCGACCAACTAAACTTTGATACATCTCTCGATCCTCCAACAAATCTCCATCTGTTTTGGACAGTTTCAAATCTGGAACCATAGGAGTGGATGCTGGTTTACAAGCCAACATACCAACAGAAGGGAGAAGCTCCAAAGCATATTTCCGTTGGCAAATACCTTCAGTATTACGAGCAATCTCCAATCCAAAAAAATACTTTAAAGGACCAAAATCTCTCAACTTGAAACTAGTCATCAAAGCATTTGTCAATTGTTTGGCAACACCCTCTATTGTACTCGCAATGACAATATCGTCGACATAAACGAGGACAACAAGAAACTCAATACCAGAACTGCGAACAAAGAGTGTGTGATCACCATGGCCTTTCACAAAACCCACTTGCAGTAAACAAGTCGAAAACTTCAAAAACCATTGCCTAGAAGCCTGTTTAAGACCATATATCGATCTCTTAAGACGGCATACTGCATTCTTAGGAAATTGGTCCCCCTTACGTTCAACATAACGTTCTGGTAATTTCATATAGATTACCTCGTCAAGATCTCCATTTAAAAAACGCATTCGAAATGTCTAACTGATGGAGAAACCATTTCTTTGATGCTGATACTTTCAAAAGTAATTTTACTGTAGCCCTTTTAGCAACAGGGGAGAAAGTCTCAGTATAATCCAAACCCTCCTTTTGTGTGTATCCCTTGGCAACGAGTCGTGCCTTATATCTCTCCAAACTCCCATCAGCATGAAACTTCAAAGTGAAAACCCACTTACATCCCACTGCTTTCTTCCCTGGTGGCAAACTTGTTATATCCCATGTGTCCTTATCCTCCATAGCTCCAATCTCCATATCCACTGCATCACACCATTCTTTGGAATCCTTTGCCTCAGAAATTTTTTGAGGGATTGAAATATTTGTGATAAGATTGATGTAAGACAAATAATAAGGATAAATTTTGGAATAAGAAAGAGAAGAAGAGATGGGATAAGAAACATCATTATCAAGAGAATAGCAATGATAGTCTTGTAAGTGAGCAGGAATTTTCTTAGCTCGAGGTGGTAGAGAAATTTGTGAAGGTGAAGAAATTTGTGAAGGTGGAGAAATTTGTGGAGGAGAAGAAATTTGTGTAGGAGAATGAGGTAATGGTGTACCTGAAGGCAAAGAATCCATCGGTGTGAACATATCTGCAATCAAATCATCTGGAGTCTTCTTAGCCAAGGGAAAAACTTCCTCACAGAACTCAACATGTCGAGAAATAAACATTATGTGGCTCTCCAAATCCATTACTTTATAACCCTTATAACCAGCAGGGTAACCAAGGAAAATACAGGCTCGAGATCTTGGTGAAAACTTATGGCGCTGCTTAGGAGAAGTAGAGCTATAACAAAGACAACCAAAAGTTTTGATTTGATCATAAGCCGGTTTCTTCCTAGTAAGGACCTCAAAAGGAGTCTTGTTAGAGAGCAATGGAGAAGGTGTTCTGTTGATCAGGAAAACAGCTGTTAGTATGCAATCACCCCAATAATGTAAAGGTACCTGAGATTGAAATATTAAAGCCCTTGCCACATTGAGAATGTGTTGGTGTTTGCGTTCCACCACCGAGTTTTGTTTGGGTGTCTCAGGACAAGAATGATAAGAAACAACACTATTTTCTTGATAAAACTCAGTGAATTTTAACTCCGGTGTATTATCTGATCTTACAGCCTTTACTTTCACATTATACTGATTCTCAACTTGCTTGATGAAGGCAGGAAAAACAGTTAAAACTTCTTTGTTTTGAGAAGATAAACCCATGTTGCTCTTGAGTGATCATCCACCATTGTCAGAAAATATTTATACCCATCAAATGTCTCCACTGAAAAAGGTCCCCATAAATCAATATGTATCAACTCAAAAGTCGAATTACAAATATTGTTCATTGAGGGAAAAGACAACTTCCTCTGCTTAGCCAAATGAAAAATGTGGCAACAAGCAGGGCCTTTATTGTTGTGTTTTGGTGTGCCCAAAACTCCTGTATTTCACAACAAGAAGGATCAAAAATCACCCGAGTTCCTAAACTGGTCGTCAAAGAATTGATGCTGAGCAAGTTCAAACGAAATTCCGGTATAAACATAACATTGCAGAGAAGAATCTCTTTAGTGATTTGTACTGTCCCCACACCACTGATTTTAACAGTATGGCCTGTTGGTAAATTCACACAGCTCTCCACAGTTGTATCTAACAATACAAACTTGTTTCTGTCATAGGAGACATGGTCAGTTGCACCATAGTCAATCACCCATGTTCCATTGGACAAAGTGTGTTTCGAAACTGCCAAGATGCCAACAAAACTATAGGTAGTAGGGGAGAAAGAGATACCAGTGTAGTCAATCGGAGTATGAGAAGGACCAGCATCAGTATCTATTCCAGCAGAAGGTGTTTGCAACTTAGAGCTGAACAAAGCAACAAAATGTTGAAGCTGATCTTTGGAAAGATTACCAATCAGACTCTCCAGGTTAACATTGGAAGTAGTAGGAGGTGTGGAGAGTGCAACTTGAGCTGTCACTACTGGAGGCTTTTGTGGTTTCTCAGAAATCTTCCCTTTATATCCTGGTGAAAACCATGCTTCTTGTAACACCATTTTGCAATATGGCCAACCTTGTTACAGAATGAAAAGATGGGACGACCTTTGTTTGGTCCATTCTGGACATAACAGATCGTGGTTGGATCCACAGAAACATCACGCACGGTGGTACTCATTTCAGAAACTTGAAATGCAGTTGGCTGAGCAACAGGTGTAGAGAAACTCTTCTGGTTGTCATCTTGGTCAAGGATGTTGTAGACTTCTACCAAAGCGGGAACAGCCTTCTTAGCAATGCTCTATCTCCGAACAATTGCAAAAGAATCATTTAATCCTGCCAAAAATTTCACAGTCTCTGCTCTCTCTGCCTTCTGTTGCAGTCGTGCCGCTTTACCACAAACACACGACTCATCTAGCTCTTCTGTACTGTCAAGCTGATCCCAAAGAATCTTCAGTTGAGTAAAATACTCAGAAAGAGATCTGGTTCCTTGGCGGAGGTCTTGAATCTCTTGTGTCAGATTGTATGAGCGTGGTAAGTTGGTTATGTGGAATCGACCATACAAATCATGCCATATAGAACTAGCATCACGAATACGAAGGATACTACGATAGATCTGAGGAGACACAGAGTTCAACAACCATGACTTGACCACATGCTTTTGCATCTAGACCACAAACTAAAATGTTTATCCGTAGCTAGAGGCCTAGGTAGAGTTCCATCAATGAAACCGATCTTGTTCTTCGCATCTAAAGCTACCAACATAGCTTCGCTCCAATCATCATAGTTGGTCTCATCTAAGTGATTAGGGACGAGATTCAAACCTGGATGATCAGCGCTGTGCATAAAAAGCAGAGAATGACTCGGATCTAGCAGATCTGATGGAGGTTCATCTCGTGGAGCTACGATCGGCTGAAGACCAGCTGCGACGGGCAAATCCGGAGGAGAAACATCAACATCGGTAGATCGTATCATCTTCCGTGTGTTTGAGCTCGTCGAAGACTTCGAACGAGCTGTTTTCCGAGTTACCTTAGCTGTCACCATCGAT
>NC_025704.1:28438689-28444909 GCF_000633955.1 Camelina sativa | reverse complement strand
CGGAGTATGAGAAGGACCAGCATCAGTATCTATTCCAGCAGAAGGTGTTTGCAACTTAGAGCTGAACAAAGCAACAAAATGTTGAAGCTGATCTTTGGAAAGATTACCAATCAGACTCTCCAGGTTAACATTGGAAGTAGTAGGAGGTGTGGAGAGTGCAACTTGAGCTGTCACTACTGGAGGCTTTTGTGGTTTCTCAGAAATCTTCCCTTTATATCCTGGTGAAAACCATGCTTCTTGTAACACCATTTTGCAATATGGCCAACCTTGTTACAGAATGAAAAGATGGGACGACCTTTGTTTGGTCCATTCTGGACATAACAGATCGTGGTTGGATCCACAGAAACATCACGCACGGTGGTACTCATTTCAGAAACTTGAAATGCAGTTGGCTGAGCAACAGGTGTAGAGAAACTCTTCTGGTTGTCATCTTGGTCAAGGATGTTGTAGACTTCTACCAAAGCGGGAACAGCCTTCTTAGCAATGCTCTATCTCCGAACAATTGCAAAAGAATCATTTAATCCTGCCAAAAATTTCACAGTCTCTGCTCTCTCTGCCTTCTGTTGCAGTCGTGCCGCTTTACCACAAACACACGACTCATCTAGCTCTTCTGTACTGTCAAGCTGATCCCAAAGAATCTTCAGTTGAGTAAAATACTCAGAAAGAGATCTGGTTCCTTGGCGGAGGTCTTGAATCTCTTGTGTCAGATTGTATGAGCGTGGTAAGTTGGTTATGTGGAATCGACCATACAAATCATGCCATATAGAACTAGCATCACGAATACGAAGGATACTACGATAGATCTGAGGAGACACAGAGTTCAACAACCATGACTTGACCACATGCTTTTGCATCTAGACCACAAACTAAAATGTTTATCCGTAGCTAGAGGCCTAGGTAGAGTTCCATCAATGAAACCGATCTTGTTCTTCGCATCTAAAGCTACCAACATAGCTTCGCTCCAATCATCATAGTTGGTCTCATCTAAGTGATTAGGGACGAGATTCAAACCTGGATGATCAGCGCTGTGCATAAAAAGCAGAGAATGACTCGGATCTAGCAGATCTGATGGAGGTTCATCTCGTGGAGCTACGATCGGCTGAAGACCAGCTGCGACGGGCAAATCCGGAGGAGAAACATCAACATCGGTAGATCGTATCATCTTCCGTGTGTTTGAGCTCGTCGAAGACTTCGAACGAGCTGTTTTCCGAGTTACCTTAGCTGTCACCATCGATGCCTGTAACAAATGAGTGGGATGAAACTTCGTGATCGGAAAAGAAAAAGAGAAACATGATCGTAATCAGAGTTGATCGGAGTTTGATGGCTCTGATACCATATTAGCAATTGTCAGAGAGAAAGAATCCAAAGTTTGTTAGGGATTATCTGAAAAACTTTATTACTCTGATAATTATCAATTGTTCTCTTATATACAAGTATACAAGTAAGATAACCAAACTACCAAACCAATTAATTACAGTGAACCATAAGTAAACCGGTCCCTAATCTCAATAATGTTTGATATCAGGTAAATCCATGTTGCATAATAATTGATTTCTTTCTATGAATGGGAAACAAAGATAGGAACAAACTCTACTACGTATAATTCCATGTTGCATAATAATTAATTTCTTAATATACAAGCTACACGATAATGGTTGAGCAGGAGCTTGAGCTCTGCACTGTCTTAATACAAGATTATGCCACTGGGTTCTACAATCATCACCAGATGTCTGGTGAATGCAAAGAAGACACTCAGTTTTTGTGGCCTAAGACGTTTAGTCCACTACCTGTCTCTACTTATATGATGCTTATGCTCTGATCTTGTTTCTTTCCGCACTATCTTCTTGGGGTATGTACTGGATTCGTTCTCTTCTCCTCTTTTGGCTCCCTCAAGTATATTCTTAGCTTTCCCTTATAGAAGCTGTTTCCGCTTGACCTAGGTGAAGCTTGTGCATATTGCTTTGTGATAGAATTGATGAGAGTAAGAACACATAATGTGTTAAAGAAAAAATTGTATTAGACTCATTATTATAAAGTTATAACTTATGTTCTCTTATATACACAAGAGATTTCCTAAACTAGGATAATATAAAGGTAAAAAATAAATTTAGATAAATGTATATATTCCTAAACTATATCTTCTAGATTCTTCTCAATCTTCATAATTTACATATTCTTGGGTTTGTCATCTCGGTCGATCTCCGGTTCCCCATCTCCCAATACCCCCGGCAAGCTTATACGTGGTAACACGGGTGATATTAGACAAGTTTTCAAAATAACGGCTTTATACCCGGCTGTCAGGTCATTATCGACATTTATACTCGTCGTAGGGTCAAAGCGGCTACAATACCCAGCCGTTAGGTCATCTACATTTATACGCGGTCGTAAGGTCATCAAACGGCGTTTATACTCGGCCGTAAAATCATCTTCATGGCATTTATACTCAGCTATAGAGTCAATTCCTTAGGTTATGCTCGATTAAGCAATAAACCCATAATTAGGATAAACTTAGTGAAATATCATCACCATCAAACCGTTAAAACAAGCATCTAACATGCTTAAGAATTATCATCACCGAACAAACCGATTATGGTTTATATTCATAATCATATCCACCATCCACCAAAAGATAAGAACACGTCTCTCTCTTTTTATTTTCTTACCAAGAGGCCTAACACCATCGTACGTAAACCAAATCATGGCCACGCATCAAAAAAAACAACACACTACGTGAGTGTCAAGACCAAATTCCAAATTTTTTTTTTTTTTTAATAAAACTCAGAAGAAGCTTGCTTCTTGCATAAGAAGCAAGCCACAAAAGGTTAAAAGAAAACAGATAGAACATCATAAAACGGAAGCAAACGAAACCCTATCCCAAAGTAATAGAGATCCACATGATCGACTGCTCTGATACCATGATAGAATTGATGAGAGTAAAAACACATAATGTGTTAAAGAAAGAATTGTATTAGACTCTCATCATTATAAAATTACAACTTATGTTCTCTTATATACACAAGAAATTTCCTAAACTAAGATAATATAAAGGTAAATAATATATTTAGATAAATATATATATTCCTAAACTATATTTTCTAGATTCTTCTCAATCTTCATAATTTACATATTCTTGGGTTTGTTATCTCGATTGTCGATCTCTGGTTCACCATCTCCCAATACTTTGTATATCTGTGGACGTCTCTTTACCTCTTGAGAAGAGTTCTTGGCTATCTAATCGACTTTGATGCTCCTTTAGAACTGCTCTCTTGGTCGAAGAAGAGGGCTTGGACAACCGTTCTTAATGGCATCCTCTCATTTTTCACATCGTGTGCACGTACCTCTGCAGACAATTTCTGGCAGTCAAGACTTCGGCATAGTTGTTTCTTCTCTTCTTTGCTTATCTGGGGATGCACCTGCCATGCAACCTGATATATCATGGTTTTTATGGTTTTTAACCATGATATAAGGAGTCTTTTAATGTCTTTTCATTTGTTTCTAGATTGTTTTTGAGTCTTTACAGGTTTTTAGCATTTGGATGATTCTGGAGCATTTAACCGGAAGAATAAATTTGGTCTCGGATCAAAGCATGGGCATCGATCGACACCAAGATATGGAACATCGATTGACACCTTCCTCAGGCAATGAAGAATCACAAAATTGGAAGTTTTACAATTCTGCCCCAAAGTCTTCCATAATTGCAACACAAGTCTCTGACGTGTTTTAGGACATATAAATAGTGTTTTTAGGTTTTCCAAACCCTTAAGTTTTATTCTATCAAGTTTTATTTTTCCTGCAACCCTGAGAGATTTTTGAGAGTTTTTGGAGAGAAAGAGATCAGATCTGCTTTGTAGAGAAGAATTCTTGAACTCCCTCTTACTCTTTTAATATATATTGCTTATTATTCAGAATCATGTCTTGTTCTTCACTGATTATGTCTGAGTAGTTTGCTTGTTAGGTTTAGGGTTTTTCACAAGGATTTTATGATTTATTAGATCTGTTTATTTAGGATTCTTTATCTATCTAGATCTTCATCTTAGGTTGTTCTTCATATTAATTCTTGATTGATCACCTAGAATTAATACTTTAGGAAAATAAATTGATATGAGAATATAATTGATTTTCCTGATAAAACCTTTTGATGAGCAAAATTATTTCTTGCAAAGAGATTTGATTTAATAATTTTGTGAACAATCTAAACCTGATTTTATTGCTGATTTTTAACCTAGAATTTTACAAAGAGATTTGGATTTTCTGGTTTTAAATTTAGATATTATTTGCAGTGAGAACTGATTTAATTTACAAAAGTGTTTAGAGTTCTAGATCTGTTCTTAATTGTTTGAATCCTAATTTATTGATTGATTTAATATTTCATAATTTCCTGAGAAATTCCCTAGGCCTAGCTTTTTGATCTTCTGAATTTACAACAAGCTTTATTTAATATTTTGCATTGCTATTTTTAATTCAATTTAATCTGTTTAGCATAATTGAAAAACTCTATAATTTATTGTGTAGTCTTGAGTCCTTGTGGAATTCGACCCCTAAGTACTGCAGTGATCTCTTAATTTGAGAGAGTAGCTCTAGGGTAAATTTGAGCATATCAAATTTTGGCGCCGTTGCCGGGGACTCTTTGATCTACCATTAGATTTGAGTTTTAGATTTTGTCTAAATTTTTCTTTTTATTTTCAAACTAACACGCTTTTGTTTTCTTCTCTCTTGTGTGTTTCAGGTGTATGCCTAATAAGCCTAACACAAGGAGCAACAAGACTGGTCCAATTCTGAAGCTTTCAAACCAAGAGTTGGGAAAACTTGAGCGTGAGAACAGAAAAGCAGCCAAATCTCTGAAGATGGTTAATACGATCATTCTGATGCGTGATGAGGCTGGTGTTTTGAGGGATCAAGAGGGCCACTTGCGCAATGAGCAGGGCCAAAAGCTTGATGCGGAAGGAAACGTGATTGCTGAACCTGTTGTCAACGAGCAGGCTGTCGTGAACCAGCAAGCTGGTGTCGTTGATGATCCAAACCTTGGTGTCGATCGACACCAACCAGGTGGCATCGATCGACACCCACCTGCAGCAGACGGACGTGGAGCTGCAAACCACGTCCAGAACCCAGTTCGAAGACAGGACCAAAACTGGGACTTGATCAGGACCATTGCTGACTACAACCGGGCTGATCTGGTGTATGAGAACCGGTCTGCAATTGTTCCTCCTCCATTCTAGAGGAACGATTTTGAGTTGAAACCTGCGTACTTTCAACTATTTGGGCAGAGACCTTTCTCTGCTTTGCCCAATGAGAAGCCTCTAGACCATATTGAGCATTTTGAGGATCTTGTGACCAGTATCAAGGCTAATGGAGTGACTGAGGACTTTATATTCTGCAAGCTCTTCCCATACTCACTTGCAGGAGAGGCATCTCAGTGGTTGAAGCAGTTGCCAGCTGGATCTTTGACATCTTGGCAACAATTCAAAGTGGCTTTCCTCAACCATTTCTATGATGATGCAATGTTAGATGAGTTGAGAGTCAAGCTATCCACTTTCAAGCAAAGACCAGATGAAGCTTTCAAGGCAGCTTGGGTAAGATTCAAAGCTTATCAGAGGGATTGTCCACACCATGGTTTTTTAAGGGTACAATTGCTGAGTATCTTTTTCAGAGGGTGTGACTGGAAGTATCAGTTAGCTTTGGATGCTGCAAGTCATGGGAATTTCNGAGCTGCAAACCACGTCCAGAACCCAGTTCGAAGACAGGACCAAAACTGGGACTTGATCAGGACCATTGCTGACTACAACCGGGCTGATCTGGTGTATGAGAACCGGTCTGCAATTGTTCCTCCTCCATTCTAGAGGAACGATTTTGAGTTGAAACCTGCGTACTTTCAACTATTTGGGCAGAGACCTTTCTCTGCTTTGCCCAATGAGAAGCCTCTAGACCATATTGAGCATTTTGAGGATCTTGTGACCAGTATCAAGGCTAATGGAGTGACTGAGGACTTTATATTCTGCAAGCTCTTCCCATACTCACTTGCAGGAGAGGCATCTCAGTGGTTGAAGCAGTTGCCAGCTGGATCTTTGACATCTTGGCAACAAGTCAAAGTGGCTTTCCTCAACCATTTCTATGATGATGCAATGTCAGATGAGTTGAGAGTCAAGCTATCCACTTTCAAGCAAAGACCAGATGAAGCTTTCAAGGCAGCTTGGGTGAGATTCAAAGCTTATCAGAGGGA
>NC_025704.1:28435860-28436703 GCF_000633955.1 Camelina sativa | reverse complement strand
CATGCTTGTAATGCCATATCTGTGAGGGATGAAGATGCAGTTGAAATTGCTTCTGCAGAACAGGAAGAGAAATCGACCAAATTCTCGGGTTCAGATGATGGTGTCGATCGACACCACCTGGGTGTCGGTCGACACCCTTCTCAGACAGAATCGGAAAACACAAAATCTCAGGTTCCAGCTGTTGTTGAAAGGGTCTACAAGCCTAAGGTTCCTTTTCCCAAGCCAAGAAGGTTTAAGCAGGAGCTTGAGGAAGCTAGATGCAAGGCTATGATGGACAAGGTGATGATTGAGATGCCATTGATTGATGCAGTGAAGCTTTCACCACCACTTAGGCGCTATGTCAAGAGAATGGTATCAAATGGTTTGAGCCCTGAGGAAGGAGCACTGCTTACTAAGGATGTCAGTGCAATTCTGTTAAACCAGCCTCCACAGAGGAAGAAAGAGAGGAAGCATGAGGTGGTTGTCTCTAAGGAAGTGAGTGCAATCATTCAATGTAGGACTGCTAAGAAGTTACCAGATCCTGGAAGCTTTGTACTTGATTGCTCAATCTCCACAGGAAGGTTTGCACACTCACTTTGTGACCTTGGTTCTAGCATCAACTTGATGTTACATTCTGTTACTGTAAGACTTGGGATGACAGAATTCAAGCCAACTCAGATTTCTCTTATCTTGGCTGATCACTCCCGAAGAACTCCTGAAGGTGTTTTAGAGGATATTCCAGTTAAGGTTGGCAACTTCATGATTCCCACTGACTTTGTGGTGCTGAAGTATGATCAAGAGCCTAAAGATCCTCTCATCTTAGGAAGATCTTTCTTGGCTACAGCTGGTGCCATCATTGATGTG
>NC_025704.1:28434765-28435052 GCF_000633955.1 Camelina sativa | reverse complement strand
TATTTAGGATTCTTTATCTATCTAGATCTTCATCTTAGGTTGTTCTTCATATTAATTCTTGATTGATCACCTAGAATTAATACTTTAGGAAAATAAATTGATATGAGAATATAATTGATTTTCCTGATAAAACCTTTTGATGATAAAAATTATTACTTGCAAAGAGATTTGATTTAATAATTTTGTGAACAATCTAAACCTGATTTTATTGCTGATTTTTAACCTAAAATTTTACAAAGAGATTTGGATTTTCTGGTTTTAAATTTAGATATTATTTGCAGTGAGAA
>NC_025704.1:28432027-28434749 GCF_000633955.1 Camelina sativa | reverse complement strand
GAAGAACTCCTGAAGGTGTTTTAGAGGATATTCCAGTTAAGGTTGGCAACTTCATGATTCCCACTGACTTTGTGGTGCTGAAGTATGATCAAGAGCCTAAAGATCCTCTCATCTTAGGAATATATTTCTTGGCTACAGCTGGTGCCATCATTGATGTGAAGAAGGGACACATAGCACTGAATGTGGATGGTTTGAGTTTGAATTTTGAGATGGATAAGCTGAGGAGGGCTCCTACTATTGATGGACAGACTTTTTCTGTTGAAAAAGTTTCTGCAACACGAGCATCAGGCTCAGTGTCGATCAATGCCACCAAGAGGGTGGCGATCGACACCCCTCCACGACCGCGACAAAGCTTGTCCAAAACTGATGCTCCAAGTCAGAAACCTGTTCCCAAACAGAAGAGTCATCAATCCACACTCCAGAGCCCTCAGGTAAGGCCAAGGTATGCATCTTCTTCTCTTAAACTTCCTCCTATCATCAACAAGAATTTTAAAGAGATGAAAACTGTTTTGCAGTTAACCAAGCCACGAGATTATCGTAGAGCGCTTGTTTCTTCTGTTGATGATTTTCCAGGACATAAGAGAAGCAAACCCATCCCTAAATCCCGCCCTGGTCCAGTTCCTAACATCCTTGGCAGACCTCATGCACCTACAGCTTATACACCACCTTGGATGAAGAGGACTTCAATGCCATGTTCTGCTCCTCCGGATGCCTGAGCTCCAACACAGTCAAGCTAATGACTGAAAACAAGCGCTTAGTGGGAGGCAACCTATTGGTAGGTTTTTCTTTTTCTTTTGATTTTGATTTTTGTTTATTTTATTTCTATTTTTGCTTTCCTCTTACTTGATAACACTGGGGACAGTGTTGTTTAAGTCTGGGGGAGGTTAGTTACTAACTATGCTTTCTGTTTTTGAGTTTCAGTTGTGTCAGTCAAAACCATAAAGTTTGAGTCAAATTTTTCAAAATTTTTCTTTTTGTCTTTGGGAATTATGATCTTGACTAATGATTTCTCTTATTTGGCTAACACTCTAATGATTATTTGTTTATGCTTGATCTCAGAACTGAAGCTTAGAAAGACTATGAGCCTTATCAACAATCCTGAAAGCCCTTATTCAATGGATATCTGATTGATCTAACGTTGTCTCAACTTTTATCAGGATTTTAACCGGACTTAATCTCTTACTTTGGGGTTGGAAATCAGTGGACTAGACTTCTTCTTCAGGCCATACAAGACAGTGCAATTTTTCAAAGTATGTCTCCCCTCTCTCTTCCCTTCAGTCCTTAAAAAAAAAAAGAGAATAAAAGATGAGATTATTTTGATCAGTTTAGAGAGGTAGGTAAATTACCAGTGACCTCATTATTCTACTCTTGAGTCAAATGATCACACAAAGCTTGGAAGTGAGGGATAGGTAAATTACCGATGACCCCGGTATTCGCTTACACCTTTGCTTATAAAAAAAGAAAAAAAAATAAGAAAAAAAAAGAAATTGGAAGTGAGAAAAGGGAGAGGAAAGGAGATGTAAGAAGAATGTCTTGGCCTGAAAAGAGTCCATATGCCACTGATCAATACACCCAAGGTAAGAACTCACCTGTACTTGCTTAAATTTATATAATGAGATGACAATGGAGATTTCAGAGATTCCAAGGGATTGTGGGATTTGAGTAAGGAATGTTGATGCTTATCATGGTTAAGTATAAGAAGTAAGTTCTTGAGTCAGGTAAATGAAGAGTGTAAATAAGAGTAATCTGCAGTTGAGTGAGTTCTCTGTTTTCAAACCTCTTTCACAGGTCTAAGTTTATGTTTTGCTTGAGGGCAAGCAAAGGCTAAGTCTGGGGGAGTTGATATATCATGGTTTTTATAGTTTTTAACCATGATATAAGGAGTCTTTTAGTGTCTTTTCATTTGTTTCTAGATTGTTTTTGAGTCTTTACAGGTTCTTAGCATGAAAGGAGCGAAATTGAGCAATTTGGATGATTCTGGAGCATTTAACCGGAAGAATAAATTTGGTCTCGGATCAAAGCATGGGCATCGATCGACACCAAGATATGGAGCATCGATCGACACCTTCCTCAAGCGATGAAGAATCACAAAATTGGAAGTTTTACAATTCTGCCCCAAAGTCTTCCATAATTGCAACACAAGTCCCTGACGTGTTTTAGGACATATAAATAGTGTTTTTAGGTTTTCCAAACCCTTAAGTTTTATTCTATCAAGTTTTATTTTTCCTGCAACCCTGAGAGATTTTTGAGAGTTTTTGGAGAGAAAGAGATCAGATCTGCTTTGTAGAGAAGAATTCTTGAACTCCCTCTTACTCTTTTAATATATATTGCTTATTATTCAGAATCATGTCTTGTTCTTCATTGATTATGTCTGAGTAGTTTGCTTGTTAGGTTTAGGGTTTTTCACAGGGATTTTATGATTTATTAGATATGTCTATTTAGGATTCTTTATCTATCTAGATCTTCATCTTAGGTTGTTCTTCATATTAATTCTTGATTGATCACCTAGAATTAATACTTTAGGAAAATAAATTGATATGAGAATATAATTGATTTTCCTGATAAAACCTTTTGATGATAAAAATTATTACTTGCAAAGAGATTTGATTTAATAATTTTGTGAACAATCTAAACCTGATTTTATTGCTGATTTTTAACCTAAAATTTTACAAAGAGATTTGGATTTTCTGGTTTTAAATTTAGATATTATTTGCAGTGAGAA
>NC_025704.1:28423164-28431447 GCF_000633955.1 Camelina sativa | reverse complement strand
GTATCCTGAGCAATCGCAATAATCGGGTTCATTGATATTCCTGGTATAGTAGATGCTATCACACATACAATCATACTCAATTTGATGGAATTGTTTGATCTTAAAGGGGATATTCTATAATTTCGCACGTGAGGGGTTATTTCTTGGTTTCGTCCAGTGTTCTAGATCTGTTCTTAATTGTTTGCATCCTAATTAATTAATTGATTTAGTATTTCATAATTTCCTGAGAAATTCTCTAGACCTAGCTTTTTGATCCATTGAATTTACAACAGTTTTCATTTAATATTTTGCATTGCTTTTCTTTATTTAAATCTATTTTTTTAGCATAATTATAAAACTCTATAATTTATTGTGTAGTCTTGAGTCCTTGTGGAATTCGACCCCTAAATACTGCATTGATCACTTAATTTGAGAGAGTAGCTCAGGGTTAAATTTGAGCATATCACAACCCAAATGTTTTTTCAGTTCCAAATATTGTATCCATGTTTTGTGCATAAAATGGATGATTGCTAAAAGTAGTAGACTGGTGTGACTCTCAACGATAGTTAGTAGCAATTCTGCACTGAAATCTTGAGATATATGTTGATCGCTTTGTAAAGTCTGTCATGGCTCTCACGTGGAATGTAGGGCACTGCCTCAGCAAGAAAAACGAATTTGGAAACTGACATATGGACATCTTGTGCCACTGTCTGAAGATAAGAATCAATAAGCTTTGCCACCTTCCTGATTGAATGCAGCAATTGACTGTTGTTACTAGAAAGATGCGCAGAAGATTGTCTTCTCCAGAGCATTAACAAACTCTCAAGAACTGTAGCAACCAAGTCGGTATCATAGCGACGGTGATGAGAGGATGAGTGTGAACGCAACAAGAGGTCATCAGGAGTTGCCTCGTCGAGTTGCAGACCAGCTTTTCTAATCAACTCAGTCTTTGTTGTGAGAGATGCTCCCACATAACTCGCTATGCTAACAAGTCTCAGCAAAAACCCCTCTGAAACCGATCCTTTATCTGCAGGAATCATATTCACAACTGTGTTAACAACATGCCGATGCCTTTCCAGCGCTGCTTCGTTTTCTTTAACTGAGAAACCTGAATGGCTTTTTGATTTCAAGTATGGTAACCAACGGCAGGTGTACACATGCAAAGCTTCACCAATGAGCTGAGGCGGAAGCGTGAAGGTTGACCTGGCTGCTGTGATAACACAGCGGAATAAGTCCAAGTCAAAGGTCTGATATGTATTCTGTCCACCAGACTTTTGGAACAGAGTGGTGTTGTCTTTTTTGCGTAGCCTGGTCTGGTGTATGTATGAGACCAGGAGACCTGCAAAACGAAAAGATAGATCAAGCGGATGTGCAAGTATATCGTCTGGACTCAAAAGAGGAACTTGAACAAAAGATAGATCAAACGGATGTGCAAGTTTAAGTGTTGAATGTTGTTTTGGTAACAAGCAACCTGTTTTTATAAGCCCTATAGGTTTGTGACATTTTGGTTCACATTTGCAAGAAACCTGTTTTGACATTAACTTCAATATATATATATATATATATATATATATTTTACATTCCCCGTTGGTTCCTGAAGAAGTAGCAGACATATGATCACTTCAACTTGGCAGAATTCCAAAAGATATTAGAATATAAACAATTTTTAACGTGGCCGGTGGATTCCGTATTCGTCCTCTAGTTGTAAGTTGTAACAAGCTTCGAGCTATTCTAAAGTAAAGCTAGATTTCATTAACATATTGCACCTAATTATACTCTTAAAAACAAAACAAAAAATCCGACTGCTTTTACAAATACTCAATATCACGTTCGATTAATCGATTACACCAAGATTAATCTAAACTATAAACTCGTACAATTTCACAAGCAGAGAAAATAATAAAAAAAAAGAATTCAATACCAAATTAAGGCATAAGAAATCATATTAACACAGATATCTCTAATGAAAACAAACATAAAAAAAAGGTATATAACATATTTAACTCTTCATTTTTTTTGTTTTGCATAAGGAATAAAAACTAGAAGCCATGAAACTTTTTTGTCTGATGTCACTGAACCTGAACGTTGTTTCTGTTCAGCATCTGATCTCGTACGATCCCGCTTTCGTTATGTATCGAACCCACTCGACTGTGTTGTAACCGCTCTTCTCCCATACCTGTCAATCATTCCAGTTACCAGTCAGGTCCAAGCTAGTAAAGCAATCAATTTTTTCCAAGACCATAAGCAGAGATGAAGCAAAGCACAAATCACATAAAGAAATGAACGGGTTTAATTGCACAATGACTTAAAAAATCTGCATTGTATTTTTGGAAGGATGGTAATATCAAAAGTAGAGAAATCAAAGCGTACCTTGAGAAAGCGAACTCGCAAACCAGATGCTGTAAACATTGGGACCTAGAAAAGAACCAAGCTAAGACGGTTAATAATCGCTTAAAACAAATCTCCTCTATTTAATAGTGCCAACACGAGAAGAAGATTGACCTGAAATTCCATTTGGATTGGTGGTCTTGTCCAAGATTTCTTCTCTCCCATTGTTGAGATCAACTCAATTTCTGCACTTAGTGTCGACTCTGTTTGTCCTGGGAATTTTCTTATCCTAAAGAGTAAAAGAGAGAAGCCAAATTATTGGAAAAAAAAAGACAAAGAAATAGAATTATAGAGATGAATCTGAGGGAAAATTATATAAACGCACTTCCAAACCAAGCAATCGATTGATGGATTGTATTTAGCGCGACCAGTTGTCACTTGGAAATTGGTCTTGGCTGTTTGTTTTGGTACTGGAATTTTAACTACGACCCCAAGGGCAAACATTTTAGCACCAAACACACTTTTGACCTGAAAAGATAAAACACGGGAACAGATTTAAGAAAGCAAAAATCAAGCCATTTTTTTTTGTTTGCTTTAATCTTTGAGAAAAGCTATGTACCTTGACATTTACTTCCATACGTGTACGACCAAGTTCTTTGATTGTTGGTAATACGCGGAAAGGCAGATTTACACCCTCTGTTATTCGATACCTGAGACATCATCAAGTTAATACACATTTGGTACCAGAACAATTTGCAACAGCGGACATTTTAAAAACTTACTTCATCAATTCAAACTCTCCATCCGGTGGTACAAAACTGACCGTCTTCTCGGAGTTGAATCTTGTCAGGTTCACACACTGGTGAAATGTGACATCATCAAGCTCAATGGTTTTACCACTGCACAAGACGAGCGAGTCAGTTAACACAAAAGAAAAGTCAGTGGCTACTGATATTCGCTGTTTTAACAAAGCCTACCTCTTTGCTGGGCGAGATTTCATTTCTGATTCCTTCTCAAGACCAATTTTATCATTCAACCCCAACTTCAAATCAGGCATTCCCGAAAGGAAACATTTCATTAAAACTTTCCCCGTCACATCACACCGAAGAACGTTGCCTAACCGTTTCCATAATGTACAAAACCAGAGTCATACAAAGCGAATCAAGAAGAAAGACAACTTCAAAAACTTTAGAAAAGGCAATTATTTACCTTTAGAGGACATAAGAAGGTTTACACTTTCAACAATATCAAGAAACACCTGCATTTGAGAGAATGCTTAGTATCATCACGTCTACACAACCTAAGCAGATCTATATACACACAGAAAGAAACTCAACACTTACCTCATTCTTTTTATAAGCAAGGCCCTCTCTTCTCCAACCAACAGCACCCGTAACTTGTAACGTTGCATTTGGAACAGGCTTGTCCTTTGGCTGTAACGTTAATAAGCTTATAAATGCAAACATATGAAGTGAAGGAGCAACATAATTTCGATTTATTGCGGCGACTACTGATTCACTTGTAAGAACCATTCACTAACACAATTGAAAATCCGTTGTATACAAAAATGAATAGATGCTCTTACCTTTGATGAAAATGGTGACCGTACACCTTCCTGAGTGATGTAAAGTTTCAAAATTTCAGGGGAGAGATTTTGTGGGTAGCCAAAGTCCATAATCTCTGCAATTCCATACCAAATATCATTCCTTGGTGTTGCCATAAACTAAAATAACAACTAAAGGTCTGAAGAAAACATAACTCAGGCTTACTTACCGTCCAACAATTCATAAATCAGAACAAAGTTATTTCTAATAGCGTCTTCATCAAACGCTCCACCAAAGTATGATTTGAACAAAGCAACAGCCTGATAATGTCAATCAAAATCAGTAGTAACTAAGTCACAAACTGTATATAAATCAATCTGACTCTCTTTGAAAATTCTACAAGAACCGAAACAATTCTGGAAAACGAAAGTGAAACTAAGAAACCAAAGTTTACCTCAACAACGAATTTGAATCCACAAGCAACATTAGCATTGCTACTGACAACAATGACAATGTAGACATTGCTGATTCGCATATAAACAAAGGAGCAGCCACCAATCTGACGCACAGGACAATTCCCTAACTCCTTCGTCTGCATTATATGCGTACGAAATGCATCCACCATGTTTCCCCTTAAAGAATCAAACAGCTCGAGAAATCAAAAACAAATCCGAAATCTCAAATCCCACAAGCTAAAGTCCTAAACGAAGTGGACTACTGAGAAGCGATTGAACAAACACACACAGAGCTGGAAATGTAACGAATTCGGGAATTAAACAGATCGAAGGTGAAGAAAAGGAGAAGCTCAATCTCACCCGACGTCATCTCGGTATGTGCGATTAATGAGTACATCGCCACGGAGATTCAGAAAGTAGATGGCGGAAGCAGCCACCGGCATACTGGATCCAGTGGATTCAAAGCGCAGATCGGATAACTAGACGATCTGATGATTACAGGAGATTTGAGGTACGACGAGATCTCGGCGACGGAGCAGCAAGGAGGAAGACGACGACGAACTTGAAACAACTGAAATGCGATATTAAAAATCTTTTTATTTAAAAATAGAAAGTAGAAAAATATTGAAATCATGAGTCGTCATATTGGAACGGGCCGGTCATATATTAATGGGCCTTTCTTATTTGATACCGGGCCGTCACATCTAAATTACGCTGTATAAATCTCTACATGTATGTTCTTTTTGGTAATAATCTCTACATGTATGTAAAATTGTAAATACGTTGTTAAGATTTTTACTGTTTCTCTTTTAAACCATTTAAAAACGTAACGCTCACTGATAGGTTGAGAAAATTGTGAAAAAAATTAAACATTGAACTTATAACTCAGTTAAATAAAAATGACGTAGTTCTCAGTACATAAAAATAACCCCTAATTAGACTTCTATGTCAAGAGCTCAATGCCTTATAAGTTCCAATGCATCCACCAAAATTGGTTTGAGTCACACATTTGTGTTATTTTTTTAGTCTTCCTATAAAACTTTAAACGACGAAGTGTTACTACTTTTTGACAAAAAAACAAAAAAAAGTGTTACTACTTGGCAATGTCGAATTAAACCGTTAAATTGTTTTTTTATTTGGCAAATATTAACAAAAATGGTGATCTAAGAGGAAAATCAATAAAGGTTGGACATTTTATTCATCACAACTGAAGTTCATACTCTTTTTTACTATTTTTTGTAACTTCATGCACTTTTGACATTTTTTACATTAAATAAATAAGTTTTATTAAATTCAAATTTGAGAAAAGAATCGATCCCTAACTAGATATATATACATCGTAACCTATCCTTAAATGAGAACTACTACTAAACAGTCTAAACCACTATCACTTGGTTGATTCATGTAAATAATGTTGTAAGATTATTTGTTTAATTGTGGTTAGCATGATAATTTTTTTTAAACAACCATTATTAGAGTTTTTTTTTTTCAACAAAAGAAATCAGCTCATACGAGCCAATTTGCGGGAAAATTGTTTACAAACAAAATATGATGCGGAGACGAACGCGCACGGCGCGCTAAAAACTATTATTAGTTGAATAGTGTAATAGTAAAATTATTTATAAAACTAAACACCATAAAATTTATCAAATTATCTATATAGAATTAAATATGAAAAATTGAATTATTTTTAAAACTAAATACCATAGAATTTAATGTACAAAATAATTATAAAAATAAATTAAATATTATAAGATTTGTCCGTGCATAATACAGTACAGATTTTCTACCTAAATTGAAAGTTTGAAGAAAAAGAAAAAAAACTGTAGACTTTTTTTTCAATGCTATATCTGATGTGTAATGATCGCAAAAGTGAATTTTTTTAAAAAACAATAATAATTTTTATTATTTTATTTTATAAAACCGCGCCGTTAATAGAAAAATGGTAAAAACAAGAAGAAGATCTCTTGCTCGATCCACTTCCATCTTTGATCCAAAAAAAAGAATTTTTTTTTTTTTTATATATAATTTGTTGCAGCAGCAGAGGAAGAAGCAGAAGAAGATAAACAGTGTTGACGAGAGAGAGAGAGATAAAGGACAGAGATTTCTGGGTTTTTAGCTACATTAAATGAATGTTATTGGATTAAGACGCGATCGGAGAAAGTAGAAATCGATTGGAGAAGAAAAGGGATATTCGAAACCCTAATCTTGGGAGAGAGCATCATCTATTTGAGAAAAAAAAAAAAAAAGGTGTTAACTTTGAGGGGTTTGGATCGAATTTGATATCTGGGGTTAATGGGTTTTTTGAAGAAGTTAACGGGGATACTTGGGTTTGGGCATAACGATGGTGGGCATGGAGCTGTAAGAGATGAAGATGGTGATGGTGGAGATAACAGTGCGAAAGTTTCTGGTGATGGAGATAAACGTCGGGAGGATAATAATCAGCCGAGGTTTCGTGAAACTGGACTTCCAAGGAGAGGTTTTGGTGTACCTGTTCAAGTTGCTGTTGAACGCTCTAATCCTGGTCCTATTCTTCAGCCTTGTGCTGCTTCTGATGGTGGTGTTCAGGTTAGTCTTCTTTCTTCTTTTTTTGATCTATGATGGTTGGTGTATAGTGGTAGTTTAGGGATTGATCGAACTCATGAGGATACTTGAAGTGCCTGTTAGGGAGAGTTATGGTTAATCTTTATGAGTAGGTGTAATGTGGGTATCACATATTGCAGCTTCATGCTTGTTCTGTAGGAGGATTGTTAATTCCTCTCTTTGGTTTGGAGCACACTAACTTGGATGATAATTTGGTTTGTGAGTTTGTGAGTTTGGAAGATAAATTGGTCTTTTGTGGCCTACTTTCATGTTCTTAGTTTAACATTGATGAACGTTGATAACCGTCGAGTCCTGTTCTGCACCAGTGCCTTGCTTTGTTTTTTTACTTAATTGGCTTAGATATGCTTGTGTTTCAGAAACAGAACTTCATATTTTAGATTGCTTTAGATTTATCAGTTCTGTAAGATTCTCCCAATCTGTCGAATGATCTTATTGGATTAGGTATCTTTGTAACCGTTAGCTCACTGCTCTTTTATCTCTTCAACCCTCTTTTCATTCTACTTTGTATGTGAAATTCATGAATAGGCCAAGCCATGATATAGGTTTTAGCTTTGATTGATTGACTAGTTGCGTTGAAAGGAAACTTGTAGAAGCAGGTAGTTCAGTTTCAGTTTACTAGGGAAACTTTAATCTACAAAACGTAGTTAATCTCATGCTTGATGGTTGGATATTAATCATTGGCTATAATGGAAATGTTAAAGAATCTTAACTAGTTGTATTGGTAAGATTGAAGATAATTAGCAAGAAGAAGATAGTATCAGACTATCAGTGGTTCTAATGCGAATGATGTGTATATGTTCATTGATTTCTTCTTGATGGCATTGACTCAGGGATTACGTTGGTACTCAATGCGGCTTAAGGTTGATGAAGACGGAGATGTTGCAGATGAGTTCTTGGAAGATCAAAACTGCAAGACTTTGCCAAGGAAGTGCAAAACAAAAGCTGCAAAAGTGAAAGGTTTAGTGATATCTTCTGATGGGAAACTTCAGCCATTAATGCATTGAACAAAATGAACACCAAAGATTCGGCTGAACAGTGGGATTGAATCAGGAAGAAGGTTAGAACTTGTGTTTAATTAATTTCGAGATCAATCCATTAGATTCTTCAGAACTTACAAATGTTATTTAACTGTGAATTTTAGTTTTTGAAAATAGACGGTGACTCTCTTTGGGATTATCTAAAAAATATTTGTGCAATTGTTGGAATTGTGTGTTACTACTACAAGTTCTGTGTGTGTCCACTGCACACGTATTGATCCTTTTCTCATACAAGTCCTCTATTTTCTCTACATATTTTATGTATTTTCTCTTCTCGTTATAAATTTAAATACCAAGGAATGATAGTATTTGATTCTTATTGCAGTTGAATATAAG
>NC_025704.1:28420191-28422791 GCF_000633955.1 Camelina sativa | reverse complement strand
AAAACGAATTTGAGCTTAACCAACTGAAAAGGTGTAGGCTAGAGAAAATGCAAATCTACAATGGATCAACATGTATACAACAAAGCAAATAAAGACTTTTATTTACAGCATTTATGGAAAAGATTATAAGATAGATAGCAGCTAAAGATGAAATAAGAGTATACATTTGGTTTAAAACACACTGTAAAACATGATTATGGTCGTGTCAATTGGATATTCTAAGTTTCTAACCAATTATGAAGTATATTATTACCTCTCTCTCCAATGGAATTGAAGAGTAGTTTCGTTTTTCTCTTTAAAAACCACTAATCTATTTTGGCCTTGTGGCCCTTGTCAGAGCTTCAAAGTGCATATATAAGTCAACCTGTTTATTACGTACATTCACTTCAACCGTTCAATTTTTTTCTACATATTTCGAATCGTCTCCTCTCCAACTACCTCAAACTATATATCATAGATTCAAAACCAATTTGACCAAAAAAAAAAAAAGATTCAAAACCAATATTGCACTTACATAAAAAGTTTAGTTTTCTTAAACTTGAAGGTAAATAACTTAATTGTCACAAACCTATCCCGAAATTAAACTCGCCGGTGTAATAAATAAATTTGGGAAAACTGATTACAAAAAAAAATAAAGAGAACAATTTACATGCAACGTGTCAACGTTCGAATCGCTATAGATAAAAAAAAAAGTCCACATTTGTTTAATGAAATTATTTGGACGTTCTTTGATGCAAAACATACAACAGCTAAAATATCTACAAGACTATAATGCGCCGAACGGCATGAAATTAAACAAACTTTCGTATATTTTTGTAATATTATGTTAAGTCAATCGCTATGCCATCGGTATCTATGTGATTGAAATTTAAAAGTTAATAGTATATACTTTTAAGGCCAAGGACTTAAGGTGACAATTAAAATATCTACGAGGAAACCATATCATTTCATTAGTAGTAGGCTTTAGTTTTATATTAGGTCTGTCCTAATCGCCGTCACTAAATATATACATTTGTTATTTGATGATTACCTATTTAGTATTTACTAGTAATTGTATGATTATTACGTCGATGAGTCATAGATATATCAGTTTAATTAACTATTTTGATATTATTTTCTTTCTTTTTCGGTCTTCTGCTGTCACCAGGTTGTGTGGACAAACAGTATTATTTCAACCTAACACGACAAATTATAAGTCTTAGTCGTGTTGATAACAAATTCTCATCCACGTAATCAAATTTCTTTTCACTTGTGTATAAGATCAATTAAGCTTTTCAATGTGTTAGGTTATAAAACGACAACGAAACTTGTAAAAATCCAACTCATATTCATTTGTCTGATACTTGAAACCACTTATAATTTTTGGTTGTATTATGACTCTATAGCACCACCACGATTTTTAAAGAGAGGTAGTTATGTATCCTGCCTACATTCAGATGCAGATTCGTTAATTTTCTATGTCAGAGAAAACATTTTTATATAGCATAATAAGACGATACATGATCAAGATCTGCGCACAACGATGTTTTTTTTATTATTTTGAATGAAATGATCAGTGACACATGCATGCATATGAATGGTGAATCTAAAACTTATTCGGATCTTTAAGTTATGTTACAAGTGATATATGGAACGTCCATTAATTAATAGTACCATTTTTTTCAATGAGCGGCCACTAATTTAGTATATTTTGACTTCTTGTTTTCCCTAATTTTTTGTGGAGAAACTAAAAACAATCTTTACTCACACATCAAATTATATATTGTGAGTCATGTGAAAACCAATCTAATCCCCTAGACACTTGTATATTACTACAAGAAAATGGTTATTAAATCCACTCTTAAGGTTATGAATTATTGGTTCACAAAAAAAAGGTTATGAATTATTGAGTTTACATGGGAAAACAAATACAAAAATTTAACTTTATAAAAAAAAAAAATTGAATGCTATGTTTCAGGAAATGTAAAAATTAATAAAAAATAGTGTGATAAGTTTTGGTTAGATTTGAAAACCTATTAAAAAAATCAGGACCATCATCTCTCCCAACAAAATTATATCAATAGAAGTAAATTAATTGTACACACAAACATATATAGACAATATATAGACACATAATTAAACACGTATTAAATCATTATTTGCTTCATCAGGCCAACTACTGTATATATACGTCTATGCCTTGTATATAGCATACGTATATGTATACAACTATATAAAGAGAGTACACCAACACCAAAACTCTTTCATATTCCCATTTTGGACCCAAAATAAAAAACAGAACAAAATAAAAATATGTCGAACAGGGTCCATGAAAGGAGCATGGAGATGGATGAGGAAGGCTCTACAAAGATGAAGATGAAGACGAAGGTTCTAGAACTTCCAAAGAAGATCAAGAAGATTCTAAAGAACCTATGGAAGGTTGGAAAAGATGATCCAAGGAGAGTGAAACATGCTTTGAAAGTAGGAGTTTCATTGACACTTGTTTCCTTATTGTATCTCATGGAGCCTCTCTTCAAAGGCATTGGAAACAGTGCTATTTGGGCAGTCATGACCGTCGTGGTCGTCCTCGAGTTCTCTGTTGGTAAATTATAAGTCAAAAC